>NC_139836.1:4830547-4833047 GCF_963691815.1 Echiichthys vipera | reverse complement strand
GAGAGGAAACTTGTCAGGGCGACACCGACGACATCCTTCCTGGTGAGAAGAAATAATAAAGTGTTGAATGAAATGAAAAAGATCCAGCGTTACATTTTAAATTCCAGCCGTTTAAAGACCACAAAAGTCCAGTAAAACTCCTCGATCAAAGACGATGGACCGGCCGTCAGGAGGTCAGAGGGGACAGAAGTCTGTTGTCCTCACGTCTCAGTCCCTCGAGGTGATTTTAACCCCATGTCAATTTATACACCCGGCATCCCTGTCCTCTCTCTCCTCCAGATGCACTGCAGGTCGCACTCTCACTGTCCATCCGCACCGTCCACAAACAGGTTTCATGGCTAAAGTCTGGTTCCTTTGACCAGTGTGAGTGCAACCGTACCACGTCTAGGAGCGGCACGCTTGCCGTCCACGGCCCGTTCTGGAGAGGTGGGCTTTAGTAAAGCACGTTTGCACGTGTACGAGCGCAGAACAGAAAATGCATTTTTTCTACATTTTGATGATGTTTATCGTCATAACGCCGGCCCTTCCTCCTAAATATTAGAAATTATTGCACATTTACGGCTTGAACTAACAAAGATTTGTATGAAAAACTGAATCATTTGGTCTAACTGCCAGAAAACGTCCTTCACACTTTACCCAACTGTACGACGACAACTCAAAACACAAGAATTTAAATTTTAAAAGAAGAATCTAAACAGTTGCAGATGGATTTTCTGAATCTCGTCCTTAAAACGAGGCGTTTGTGTCTCTGCACGTGTTCAGCAGCAGCTCCGCAGACTCTCTTATTGTTCTGGATCCTTCCTCCAGACGTGTCAAACTCTTCTGTCGTGGGTTGAATCTGTTTTATTACGACTTGATTAAACATGGAGTCTTTTCATGAAGAGGACCGTTTCATGGTCTCTGCTGCGAGTGTGACTTTGAGTATTTATGGTTTTTAATCTGAACTCGAGGCCGAGCGTCGCAAAGCGTCAATATCCACGAATTCAGTCCAATCAGGACGTCAAAAACACCTTAAACGCATAAAAAAGATGCATCAGAGCTGAGAAACTAAAGCTGTAGAGTCAGAAAATCTGTTATTAACTTAAATAAATGAAATAATAGAATAAACAAAGACACTCGGCCCTGATGAGACGTGTTCCTGTGTTTGTTTAGAGAGAAAAACTGCGAAAATCTGCAGTTTGTGACACAACCTGAAGTTTAAAAGAAGTGGTTTGTTATTTTTTGTATTTTAAGTTTGTTTTATTGAGTTTGGAGATTCGTCTTTCCTCGTGTTGGTGCTTTTTTAGCTTTCAAGGTGGTAAAAACAAAGGATCAAGTTAGAGAACGGACCTCGATGGAGACGCTACATCCTTTTTTTTTAAACAGTCTGTGGTTAAAAACTTTGGTTTTTTGATTGACAGAAGCATTTAACCCAATCAGAGCTGCCGAGGGGCGGGACTAACGCCGGTGTCAAGCGCGTCTTCTCAATATTGCCTGTTACCGTAGTTTGTTTTGCTCTTTAAAGGGTCAGAGGTTACAGACGACACATCGTAACTTATATAAGCGGAGGCAGATAAAGTTTAAACGCATTTCCTCAGATGTCACGCTGTGATAAATGAAGTCGTAATTAAACAGGGAGATGATTCTAGAAGCTCCCTTCTTCAATTTGTACCCGTGTTAATATTTAAAACGGCCTCAGTTGCTTCTCTGTTCATCCATTTGCTCCTCCAGGCGTCTCACATCTACATTAGTGTGTGTGATGAGGCTTCCTCTGCTCCCTCAAGGCATCATGGGAAACCTCTTCTCCCCGTGTCGTACCCTGACGCGACCTCCCCACGACCCTCCGACCTCACAGCATCTGTTGTGAAGATGAAACTCACGTCTCCGTTTACAGAGCTGAGAAGAAAGTAAGTGCATCAACTCAGATACTGAATGACAGAGTTGGAAACAGCTGCTGAACCTCACACAGTTTGACTTTAAGTTGGTTTAAGTTAGTTTTAATCATCAAAGGTGAGTTCACAGCTCGGCCACGGTACGGAAGCCCACGGGGGACATAATCAAAACGATAATGTTTACTTTAAAATGACATTTCACAACAGCATCATAACTTTCACACACATCTGAGTTAATTGAGTACAAATTAAAAATGTAAAAATTCAATTTGCATTTCCACATTTTTGTATGGCTGTAAACGGAAAAGGCTGTTTGACGGTTCATGATTAAAGTTAGGTATTAAAATGCGACAAAAACGATGTAACCTGACATTTAAAGCACCAATGGGTGCTTCCTTTGGGATTGACTTTGGTAATCCACTGTAATGGACTTTACTATGAGAGGAGCTGGTACAGGGGCCAGTAGGTAAGTCTTTAAAACACTCTTTAATAAACTCTGGCTTCACTAACTACGCTGTTGCTGCTTTGTTTTGTGTGTAGGGACTCTTCTCATGCTGCTGCAGAGGTTTGCTGTTATTTTCAGCAGCATTAGTGGTTAAAAAAGACCTTTGAATGCCTTCACCGTACTG
>NC_139836.1:4795547-4823047 GCF_963691815.1 Echiichthys vipera | reverse complement strand
AGTAAATCAAATTAATTTAAATAAGTAAATCAAATTAATTTAAATAAGTAAATCAAATTAATTTAAATAAGTAAATCAAGTTAATTTAAATAAGTAAATCAAATTCTCATGAATAAATAAATACAATTCTATTAAATATGTCAATAAAATTCTAATAAATAAATAATATTCATGTAAATAAGTGATTAAAATGTAAGTGATTAAGTAAATAAAATTTAAATAAATACATTAAAAGAATCCAAGTACATGAGTGAATAACATTAAGTAAATAAAATTCATTAGAATAAGAAGATCAAATTAAAATAAATAAGTAAATACTATTAAAGTATCAGACCTCTGCAGACTTCAGCTGCTCCTAACACAACACACCTGAGTCTCACACTGGACTGTGCAAGAGAGGGAGCCATGAGAGAGAGGAAAGAGACGTTCACCCCTCTTTCATCCTCAACACACACACACACACACACACACACACACACACACACACACACACACTCAAGACTGCTCATAGACACTTATCGCCACACTTGACTAATCCCATTGGCTGCTGTGTGCGTGTGTGTGCGTGTGCGTGTGTGTGTGTGTGTGGTGTGTGTGTGTGTGTGTGTGTGTGTGTGTGTGTGTGTGTGTGTGTGTGTGTGTGTGTGTGTGTGTGTGTGTGTGTGTGTGTGTGTGTGTGTGTGTGTGTGTGTGTGTGTGTGTGTGTGTGTGTGTGTGTGTGTGTGTATGTGTGTGTGTGTGTGTGTGTGTGTGATGCTCATGCAGAGTGACAGGCGGGTCTCCGGGTCACTCACATGAACGTCTCGGGGCCTCGGTCCATCGTGGCTGCCCGCCAAACCGTCTCTCTTGCCGGGCTGGGGGCGGCAACGACTGTACAGTCTTAGGCTCCCCACACACACACACACACACACATACACACATACACACACACTTACACACACACACACACACACACAACTAACTGTATTCCTTTGATATCATCGTCACAGAAAGATTCCTGCTCCTCAGAGGAAGGACCCGTAAGTTTGACCCCCGCCCCCCTGCTGTGTGTCCAGTGTGAGTACATATAGATCATCAGGAGGTTGTTTGCTCTGTAGGGGGCGCTCACGAGACTTTACACCTAATTTATGTCCTTTAGAAATAAACTTTAGAGACGTTTTAAACAAATATATAATCTCTAATTTACACACGTTCGAAGCAGAAATCTGTCTGACGGTCATTAAGACATTCCTCTCCACGCTGAAGCAGTCCTCCCTGGGCCCCTTCCTTTGTGTGTGTGTATGTGTGTGTGTGTGTGTGTGTGTGTGTGTGTGTGTGTGTGTGTGTGTGTGTGTGTGTGTGTGTGTGTGTGTGTGTGTGTGTGTGTGTGTGTGTGTGTGTGTGTGTGTGTGTGTGTGTGTGTGTGTGTGTGTGTGTGTGTGTGTGTGTGTGTGTGTGAGACAGGGCTGGGTGTCTGTTTGGACTTCCTCGCTGTGTGTCTTCAGTCCGTCCTGGCGGAGCAGCAGCAGCAGCACGCTGGAGGAAACGTGGCGACCGAGTCTGACGGACTGAGCAGCGCCGGCCGGAGCTTCGCTCTGATTGGCTGTTTGACAGGAAGTGCAGAACAACAAGTCCAGACCAGGGCTCGGGGAAGCGTCCCCGGCATTGGAGCCAGTTTGACATTGTGGCCAAACGGTGGAATTACAACTTTCCTCATTGACTTACATGGAAAAAGAGACGTCTGTAACTCAGCGAAGGGTTGAAAGGTGGACGTTTCTCGTGCGCCTGCTCTACGGGTCCACGCAGTCAGGAAGTGGCGCCGATCACCCGGGTGTGTTTGGACGTCACGCACCACTGAGCGACCGTCTTTATATTCAGCCTGGATCCAGAGGATGGAGATGCAGATTGAACTCTGAGGTAAGACGCACGCTCACACGACACCGTCACTCTCTGCAGGTTCCCTGAAGCTGTGAACTCTGTACAAGCCTCACTTCTTCAGTTTTTACTTTCCCACAATGCAATAGACCAGAAAACGAAGGCGGTGCTTATGGTGGGGGGAGTTTAAATAGAGAGCAAACTGCTGCGGGAAATATAAGTGTTGGATGTTAAAGTTGTACTTCGTCAGATTGGAGACACGTTGTTTCTGGCGGCCTCTGTGGTGGCGAGGTGTAACTGCACGTGAGCCTGTTCTCTCACAGCCTCCATCCTTTTTTTTTATTGAAACACATTTACCTACCCACTTCCAGTCCGTCCACAGACGCACACACAAGCAAGCATGCACGCACACACAAGCACGCACGCACGCACGCACGCACGCACGCACGCACGCACGCACGCACGCACACACACACACACACACACACATACACACACGTTCCTATTACACTTCTGTCCTTACTACAAGCCCGACAAGGTGGAAGTTCTTGATTTCTGATTACAAGCGAACGCATCTAACCCAGGAACGTCGCCACAGACGCTGATATTGTAAAACTCTGCAAAAAGGGAAGTAGAAGTGTTTTCATTAGTGGGTCACATGATCACTCACCTTTGTCTTTACTCGCTCTGTGATAGAGAGGAACGTAAAAGACCTTTAACTAGGTGGAAATCTTACGAAGTGCATCTTAAAAGTGAAGTGACATTTGTGTTTAAAGTTTCAGTTTGATGTGTTCGTGTCACTCGTTGCAAGTATTGCATCATATCCTGTTACTGTGAAATGATACAGATGCAGATTCAGCAGCCGAGCGCTGGTGTCGGACGATATTCGCTTTGTGTGTTACGTCACAACCATGACTTCCTTGTTGCACACAACTTAAAGACCGGATCTACATATATATATATGTATGCTTTATTCAATCTCTGTGTGTGTGTGTCTGTGTGTGTGTGCGTGCGTGTGTGCGTGCGTGTGTGTGTGTGTGTGTGTGTGTGGTGTGTGTGTGTGTGCGTGCGTGCGTGTGTGTGTGTGTGTGATAAAATGATACTAAAGTTTATTTGTACAGCACTAACAGCATTTAAGTTATTTTCAACATTAAACACAATAAACGTGTGTGTGTCTGTGTGTGTGTGTGTGTGTGTGTGTCTGTGTGCGTGTGTGCGTGTGCGTGTGTGAGTGTGTGTGTGTGTGTGATAAACTGATACTAAAGTTTATTTGTACAGCACTAACAGCGTTACAAAGTTCTTTCCAACATAAAACACAATCAAATACCCGACATAATAACGAATAATCAGTTAAACATGAGGAGAAAAACACTTAAAAACAACAAAAGTGTTTTTAAGTGTTTTTTTTTTCTAAAGTGAAAACGACGGTTTCTGCTCCGATAATCTTTGAGCCCATAAATATTAGTTTTTATTAGATGTTCGTCACGAACACAGAGAGATTCATGTTAAAGTGGAAGGAACCTGCAGATCTTCATCCTCCAGAAGCTGAAACCTGCACAAAGTCCTTTAAAGGTGAATCAACCGTCATCACAGTTAAAGTTAAATTTAGCTTTATTATTAATTCTTTACAACAAACAAACACGGACTCCAAATTTAGTTTCTCCCTCTCCCAAGACAAAGACACGACACAACATCAATGATCTCACTGCTGTAGTAACAACACGATACATCCATCTTCAGCCTCTTGTCCCTGTCGGGGTCACGGGGTGCTGGAGCCGATCCCAGCTGACATTGGGCGTGAGGCGGGGTCCACCCTGGACAGGACGCCAGTCTATCGCAGGACACATAGAGACGAACAGAGACAGACAACCATTCACACCTACGGGTGATTTAGAGTCATCAATGAACTGAACACCTGCACGTCTTTGGACTGTGGGAGGAAACCGGAGAACCCGGAGAAAACCCACGCAGACACGGGGACAACATGCAAACTCCACACAGAAGGGCCCCAGCCGGGATTCAAACCAGGAACCCCATCTTGCTGTGAGGCGACAGTGCTTCGTTCTCTTTGGTGGTAGTTTGCTGGTTCCCACGTGTTGTTTGGATCTTTGTGACGTTTGCATCTCATCTCATCTTCAGCCTCTTATCCAGGGTCGGGTCTCAGGGGCAGCAGCTTCAGCAGGGGACCCCAAACTTCCCTTTCCCGGGCCACATTACCCAGCTCTAACTGGGGGATCCTGAGGCGTTCCCAGGCCAGTGTGGAGATCTAATCTCTCCACCTGGTCCTGGGTCTTCCCCGAGGCCTCCTCCCAGCTGTTGAATTAACAGCTGATCAGTGTATAAACTGTTATACTCTTATAAAGTGTGTTATGACAGAGTTTATGAATCTGTGCTGTGAGTGTGAAAGTGTGTGGGGCTCCATCAGAGGGCAGTAGAGTCTCTGCTGCCCGACACACACACACACACACACACTGCATCTCTGTGCAGCTGCAGCTCATGTTGTTGCTGCTGTGAATTGATCAGAAATGATAAAACAGCGTCAGGACCTTATACTTTATAATCTCTCCTGATACTAAAGAGGCTCTCTGTGTGTCTTAAAGTCATAAATCAGGCCCCGCGGATCCTTAAAAAGTCTTAAATCATCTAAAAACAAACCGTAATGTTGTTAAAATGTCCTAAATCAGACTCTCAGAGGTCTTAAAAGTGTTAAAAACATGGTAAATGTGACTCTTGCTCTGACGTCATTAATCTCAAATCTCTAAATAATCAATAACAGTTATTAATAAATGCTTTCACACAGATCACGAGGGTGGAACCAGCAGAACGTCGTGTGGTTGCAGAGCAAACGCAGCTTTGTTTAGTTTAGTTTAGTGTGAAATTGGGTTAAATTGAGTTTTGTTTCCAGCTGACGGTAAAAACTTAAGTCTGAGCCTGTGTTCGGACGTTTACGCGTGACGCAGAACTCACTTTGACCCGGAGAAGGAAACTTTATGAACTCATGAACCTGGAGATAAACCACACACACACACACACACACACACACACACACACAGATACACACACACACACACACACACACAGATACACACACACACACACACAGATATACACGCACGCACGCAGAGATACACACACACACACACAGATATACACGCACGCACACAGAGATACACACACACACACACACACACACACACACACACACACACACACACACACACACACACACAGATACACATGCACAAACACAGACACACACACACACACACACACACACACACACACACACACACACACACACACACACACACACACACACACACACACAGATACACATGCACAAACACAGACACACTCACACACACACACACACACACACACACACACACAAACACAGACACACTCACACACACACACACACACACACACACACACACACACACACACACACACACACACACACACACACACACACCCGGAGGATGGGACGTTCCTGGATTACCGTTTGTAAAATCAGGATTTAATCTGCACGTTTAAACACGACGACAGAAAAGTCACACACACACGTTCCCAGAATCCTTTGCTGTTTCATTTTCATATCCAGGTCACGGCGTCAGCAGATCAGCGCCGCACGCCGTGACTATGTTCTGCTTCCTGCTCCATTACAGGAGGAAATAACGGACTTTTTAACGTTTAATCATCAGCTGATTCACGTTTAAACTGATTTTCTCTTATAAATTGTGTTAAAACAGAGTTTAACTGTTGTGTAAAGTCATGGAGTCACTGGTTTTCACCAAACTCCACTCATTAATTATGATAATTAAGATTTCCACAACAAAACCGACCCAGCAACAGTCCATAATATATGTACTTTTATTAATATTGTTGCAAATTCACAACTTGTGTCTGCAAATTCTCATTTTATCAAGATAATAAAAAAGAAATTGAATTAAAATCACAAACAAATCCCCTTTTTCTTTTTCCTCACGCGTAAAAAAATACAACCCGTGCGGCACTTTGTCTTCCTGACAGCGTCATACGTTAGTAGCTCTCCACCTGCCTCCATTTTCTTTTTCCGCCACACATCAGTAGCTGCTCATCACGTCTGGATCTGCTTCTCTAGTTGTAGCTGTGTTTCAACTTCACTGTTTTTTTGTCCGTCCAACACCGAGGCGTCGTCCGTCACCGGTGCTCATGGGAGCTGTAGTGTCGTCGTGTCACTTTACCTACAGTTTATTAATCCAGACGACTACAGTTAAAGTCAAGCAGCCAAAGTGGCGAGCAGGAGAAACCGTGTCACCGTCCGGCCCTGCACCCACGCCGTCTAAGGGTTAACAACAACAACCACCATCACACAAAGTAGCAGGTCCCAGGAGCTATGATGCAATAAAGGACCCAGGCTTGAGTCTGTTTTACCTATTTATACACTTTAATCCACACACACACACACACACACACACACACACACCCCTTCACTAATGGTTTAAAATCTATTTTATTTATTTAAAAACACATAAAAACCAAGTTGGAGGTCGTGGAAAACAAACAAACAAGATTTCAGAAGCTCATCGAGCTGCGCGCACACACACACACACACACACACACACACACACACACACACACACACACACACACACACACACACACACACACACACACACACACACACACACACACACACACACACACACACACACGAAATATACCCTCTAATTTTGATACTTCAGGTACATTTTTCACTACTTTTGACATAAAAATGTAAAAACTCTGATTGAAATCTTGTAGATATTTAATAACAGGGATAAAATTTGAGTTTTTCGGAGTTACGGACGATTCTGTGTCCAAAAAAATGAACTTTGAGTCGCTGATCTTCTTCCAAAAGACTCAGATTTGCTCTCAGTTTCACCGACTCGTCGCCGCAGAACGATTTTTAAAACAATAATCTGATTTTTTATTCAAATGATCCAAACTCTGGGTTCAAACATCAGTTTAACAGAAAGACGAGCAGCTTCCATGAGTGGTGCTCCCCGTTGCACCTGCAGGGGGCGACGTGGAGGTTTGTTTGATACACTCTGATGCATGAGTGTGTGGAACAAACACACAAAATGTGACAAATTATTAACACATGTAAAATATTGTTTTACGCAACAAAAATATGTTTTAATGCCCCAAATAATTCGAAATTATGATATTTATGATGCAGAGAAGTCACCATTCTTCTTACTTTCAGTGCTGTTTCAGGATATTTGGGGATCACATGCTGGATTATGTTTGTTTATTGATCATATTTTATATATATAAGTCAGTAAATGTGACTTTTTTAAAGGCTCACAGAGACTTTTATTTTCCTCTGACGCTCTGCAGCTGTCATTTTAAATATATAAATATATATAAATATATGTATGTATGCTCATATAGTGCGCTGTTACTGCAAGAATGAAGGTAAAACTAAGTATTTAAGTCCACAACATTAAAAAGAAAGAATCAAAACAACATTAAAAAGTTATTTGTTCTATTTTCAGTGCTGCTTCAGGATATTTCGGGATTACACGACGGTTCATGTTTGTTTATTGATGATATTTTATATATATAAGTCAGTAAATGTGACTTTTTTAAAGGCTCACAGAGACTTTTTGTTTCCTCTGACGCTCTGTAGCTGTCATTTTACATATATATATATTTAAACAGTTATTTTCAGTTTTCAGTGCTGCTTCAGGATATTTGGGGATTACACCCTGGATCATGTTTGTTCATTGATGATATTTAAAACCAAAGTCAGTAAATGTGACTGAATTTGTACGTTTGCCAGGTTGAAAGGGAAAGGATTCATTCAAATCTACCAAATCAATGAATGGTTTGATCTCTATAGATAAAATATTACATAATAACCTCCATCACAGCTTCCCAGAGCCCAAGATGGCGCTGGTTGTTCTGGTTAATGATCCAAAAATCTAAATATATTCAGTTGAAACATTTGAAAGTCTGTTTCTTTGCTGACTAACAACCAGTCTGTGATCAAAAGTGTCACTAACTCTCTCGATGCAGCTTCTCCAGAGTGAAATCTGTGGAGCAGGTTGAGATATTTCCCTTTTTTTGACGTTTCAAAGGACAAAATGAAAAATAACGAGGATGTTTTTTATTGTTTCTTACATTTAATGAGTGAGTGGGGACAAATCTCACCTCACTGGGAGATTTTGACTCTTTTTTAATTCATTAATTTATGACTTTAACCTTTGATTAAGCAGAAAGTTCATCCTCTTCTGACAGTGAGACAAAATAAACACGTTTGTTGTTGCTCAGTCTGGAAAACTAAACTGTCACAAACTCTCTCGATGCAGCTTCTCCAGAGTGAACCAGCTCTGCTCCCAATGGACCTGGGGTGTCACACTGATCCAGTAAAGGGCCGTGTGGCTGCACCCAAGCCAGAACACACCTGACCCGACTCCTGCAATCACCTGAACCGTCTCCACACAGGTGATTTGTTGGACCAGGTGTGTTTTTGATTGGTTGGGATGAAAACCTGCAGCCACACACAGCGACCCTTTACTGGATCAGTCTGACACCCCTGCACTGGACTGACCTCACCTTGCACCTGCACCCTGCACCCTGCACCCTGCCCCCTGCCCCCCGCACCCCGCACCCCGCACCCTACCCCCTGCACCCTGCACCCTGCACCCCGCACCCCGCACCCTGCCCCCTGCACCCTGCACCCTGCACCCTGCACCCTGCACCCTGCGCCCCGCACCCTGCCCCCTGCGCCCCGCACCCTGCACGCCTGCACCCTGCACCCCGCACCCCGCGCCCTGCACCCCGCACCCTGCACCCTGCACCCTGCCCCCCGCACCCCGCACCCCGCACCCTGCCCCCTGCACCCTGCACCCTGCACCCTGCACCCTGCACCCTGCACCCTGCGCCCCGCACCCTGCACGCCTGCACCCTGCACCCCGCACCCCGCGCCCTGCACCCCGCACCCTGCACCCCGCACCCTGCACCCTGCACCCTGCACCCTGCCCCCTGCACCCGGCACCCTGCACCCGGCACCCTGCACCCGGCACCCTGCACCCTGCACTGTGCAGCACGCCTGCTCTAAGGTCATTTCTGTTTATTTACTCATATTTATTCACTCCATACTAAATTATTACAAAACAAACAACTGCACTACATCATGTGAATATGTACATTTGTCTATTTCCATTTCTTCCCTTTTTAAATTTAACTTTATTGTTTATTTTTACAATTTTTTTACCTTATTTTGTAATATTTTGTCGCTGCTGTGACAAACTAATTTCCCCGTCTGCGTTAAACATTAAAGGTTTTCTGATTCTGATTCTGAGCGATTGCTGCTTTTCTCACTCGTTAATATATAAGAATATAAATTAATTGAATTCATGTGCAGTGTTTAGTGTAGGTAAGATGTTTTAGTTTCCTCTGACGCTGTCATTTAAATATAAATGTATAAACGCTCATATCTGTGATTGTGAGAGTGAAATATTTAAATCCACAACATAAAAAAAAGAATCAAAACAACATTAAAACAGTTATTTTAGTATATTTTCAGTTTCCTGTGTGACGGCGAAAGAAGGCGTCAGAGTTTTTTTTAAAACTTTCTCACTAAATAAATCACTATTTCTGTTTTTTAAGCATTTTAACGACCACACGGTTACTTTTCTTCTTCCATTAGAGTGAAATATAAAACATAAAACATGCTGCAGATATTTAATTTAGACTTTTTAAACAAGTTTGATCTTTGACATGTTTTCAAAATCCCAAAAAATGTAATTTAAAAAAGGTGCAAAGAGCAAAAAACGCAGCTTTTTTATCAGAAAAGTCACAGTTTTTAAAATATTTCCCATTATTTTGAAGCTTCAGCGTATTTTATAAAATATTTCAAATGAATTATTTTTGGTCGTAGATGAAAAAAATTAGAAATTAAAGCTGAAATAAAATAGTTTTGACTTTTTAGAAAAAATCTGCGTCAATGTTTCAAATTTAGGAGGAAAAATGTCTTTTTTTTGCTTTGAATATTTTATTATGTTTGTAATTTTAATTATTTTACACTTAATTTCCCACTTTTCTTTATTTGTTGTTAATTTGAACAAAACTATAAAATAAACCGCTGCGACAGAAACTCAATAAAATGTGTTTTTCTTTATTTAATTCAAATTTAAATCATTTTAAATCAAAATCAAACTAAAATTTCAGGCGTAAAATGTTAAAAATAGAGAATAAAATTAATATTTTACATTAAATATGTTAATTTTTGATCTTGGTCTTCTTTATAATAAATAAATAAATAATTATATTAGAATTAAAGCTGAAATAAAAATCGACTCGACGAGGAATTAAATAGTTTTGACTTTATAAAAAATGTTTGAATGCGTGAATGTTTCAAATTTAGGAAAAATGTTTGTAATTTTAATAATTTTACACTTAATTTCCCACTTTTCTTTATTTGTTGTTAATTTCAACAAAACTATAAAATACTTTGCTGCGACAGAAACTCAATAAAATGTGTTTTTCTTTATTAAATTCAAATTTAAATCCTTTAAAATCAGAAAACGTTCAAAATTAGACTAAAATTTCAGGTGTAAAATGTTAAAAATAGAGAATAAAATTAATATTTTACCCTAAATATGTACATTTTTATATCTGTGTCTTCTTTAACTTCACTAAACTCTTATTTCCATCTTCACAGTCATTAAACTTTAACAGTGGAAATCACTTTAAATTACATTTGTGTCTGTTTTTAATATTTAAAACGTTTAAAACTTTATTTATTCATCCAAACGCAGCCGTGTGACGTGTGTGTGAACAGACACACGTTATAATCATTCAACCTGTTTACTTTGCCGCTCTGCATTAGTTTAATTCACATTTAAACCATATTTAATTCACATTTCATCCATTTAAACCTGCTCAGTGTGATTTTAACACCAAGATGCTTTAATTATAATGAAATATTCAGCTGCTGACACTTAATTTGTATTGAATAAGACAGAAATCTGTCGAGCAGGTTGAGATATTTGCCTTTTTTTGACGTTTCAAAGGACAAAATGAAAAATAATGAGCACATTTTTGATTGTAACTTACATTTAATGAGTGAGCGGGGACAAAATCTCACCTCACTGGGAGATTTTCACTCTTTTTTAATGAATTAATTTACGACTTTAACCTTTAATTAAGCAGGAAGTTCATCCTCTTCTGACAGTGAGACAAAATAAAGACGTTTAATATCATAAAAGTACAGAAAGACACAGAAAAGATCACTGGAAGAGTCATAATTGTTCTGATTATTTGTGTTTTTAAACATGTAAAGACGTAATTTACCCACTAAAGCTTTAACATGTTGAGTTTTTCTCCTTAAACACAGTAAAGTCCATTAAACCGTTTCATTTAAAGCGTACGCGCCTACAAACCTCCAGTTTATCAAGAAAGAGACGAAGATGCGTACGAATAACTCCCCGTCTGTCCCACTGAGCGACAACACAAAAATCCCTCACTGACAGAAGACCCTGAACGCACCTCAGAAGAACCCACGCGAGGCCTCGACAGCACGAAGAACTCGTGTTTTAACGCGTTTAAAAACTTCTTTTTTACCAACGAAAACAAACACAAGTTAACGGCTACAGGGTCACCTACCTCCCGCGGCGTTACCGTAGCAACAACCCTCCCACGGCGGCCATTTTGCGTCCACAAACTCTTCTTGTTCAGAGTTTATCTGCTCGTTAAAGACGCCGGGGAAGCAGCTTCATGTCTCCCTTCGCTTTCGTCTGCAGGCAAAAAGAAGCCGACACCTGCCTGAAAACACACCCTAGGAGTGTGTGTGTGTGTGTGTCTGTGTGTGTGTGTGTGGGGTGGGGGTAGCACACACACACACACACACACCCCGACAGGCTCCTTTTCTTTTTGTTCTCTTCATTTTTCTAACCCAACTGTTTCCCAAAAGCTTCCACACACCCGGTGACCTCTGTGTTGATGCTACAGCAGCGGCCATCTTGTTTCATTAGACTGTAGAGTGTGTGTGTGTGTGTGTGTGTGTGTGCGCGTGTGCGCGTGTGTGTGTGGGTTGTGTGGGGGGGCTGTTGTGTGCAGAAGCGTCGTCTATTGTTTGAGTCAGTTCTGATTTCATTAACAGTCCGTTGGTGGTCATCGCTTCACTGATCGCTAACGGCTGGTCGGACTGGAGACTCTGGCACCGAGCCATGACTGTGTGTGTGTGTGTGTGTGGGTGTGGGTGTGTGGGTGTGTGTGTGTGTGTGTGTGTGTGTGTGTTGAGACGTTCGTGTTCTCCAGAGGATGAAGCCCTCTGACTCTGACGATCGCTGCACTGTTAAAAAAAATAAACATTTCGTTGTTTCAACATTAAAAACACGCCGTAAACGTTTTAGATAACTGAACTATTGAATCTGCTGAATCTGGAAAGCCCTGGGCAGATGGACACACAGTTGTTTGTGAATAAAAAGAACATTTAAAAACAGTTTTTTACACATTTCTTTTTGTGTCCGGATCAAACAAACCAGATAGATGCGTAGATCGTCTGTGTGACGGACTCAGGTCCATTATAAATAAAAGTAGACTAGACAACGACACAAACAACACAAGATAAAACTTTTAAAGCACCTTTTCCAGTGATCCAACGTGTTTTCTATCCCTGCGTGTAGCTAGTGCTGCTATGACGCTGTCGCCTGCCTCGTACGTCTCCACTTGGATCCTCATGTAGTTTCTTAAAAGAGCACAACACAGTAGTTATTAACACTTTAGAGGTGTTTAGCTTTGGACAGCCAGACGTCCAGTCTCTATGCTAAGCTAAGCTAAGCTAAGCTAAGCTAAGCTAACCACGTCCTGACTGCAGCTCAGAAGGACAGTTTTGTGTATTTGCACAGATGTTTGAATATTTATGCTGGGTTGTATTCTGCTGGTGGTACCGATGCTAACTCTTATTTATATCCGTGTGTTGTTCAGTGTTGATCTGTTGTTCTCCGGTGACTCATCTGTTGTTCTTTGTCCTGCCGCTCATGTTCTGTTTAGATAAGACATGCTGTGTGTCATCACGCCGCTTCTGTGTGTGTGTGTGACTAAGGGAGTGTGTGACTAACTGTTTGTGTTTAAGTGAACATGTGCACATAAATCAGGGATCGTTAGTGAACGTTTTTCATACACGTGTCACACTCTTCCTCATCCAGACGTCCGTCAGGTTGAGACCTCGTGTCTGCGGCTGTTTCAAGTTCGTACCCAAGTTTTCAGACTCAACGATGAGCCTGAACGCACCACGCAGCCCTGTATCAGCAGTACTTTAAAAGTCTCTTTGGGGAAAAGTGTCAACCCAGAATTAGATTTGTCGTGTGGTCAATGTTTGTCACATAAAACATCTAAACGTCATCCGCACCAAAAAACCTTCATTCACTCTTTTATGAATGAAGTCGGATCTAATTGTAGCTGCGCGGGGACGGACATCAGTTCAAAAATCACCCGCGGTGACGTGTATTGTAGCGAGTGAATGATATATTTCCCCGTCTATGTTGTCGTCATGTTTCCCGTGTTTTTACCGTAACGGATCTGCTGCTCGTTACGATTGTTAAGGAGCTCTGATTGGAGGACGGACGGGGAATGACTTCACTGTGCGCATGTGTGTGTGTGTGTGTGTGTGTGTCTTTGTAGTGTGTGTGTCTGCATTCTTACAGAACAGCGCGAGGACTTTTATACATTTTCCTCATATACGTGTTTGTGCTTCAGGCATATTAGCATGTTGTCTGTGCACGCGTAGAGTCATACTCCGCGTCGACGTGCGTCCCGTCTCGTTGATTGAGCTCTTCCTGTTCTCTGATTGTCATGGTTTCCAGATGGCCGATCATCAGCGAACGCTCGCTCTTCCTCTGATGACTCGTGTGTTACCGGGCAGACTGCAGCTCACAGCCTGCGCTCAGTGAGTAGACGCATCCATCCACAACATGCACGAGTTCTTCACCGAGTTGTTTTGGCGCCTAAACTTAACCACGGTCACGCACTGGTCGCCGCCTCACAGCGTTAAACAGACGTCATATCTCGTACGATATCATAAAACCCATTGTTGAGAATACGTTAAGATATGATGTGTTTTAAATAAATAGGGCCTGAGCAAAAAGGGATTTTTAAGACCAATATAAAGGTTTTAGATTACAAAATGGCCGACGGTGTAGTGGATTTGTACCGATATGATTCTGCTTCTAAAACTAATTACTTTATTCGTTCATCTTCAGCCGCTTATCCCGGGGTCGGGGTCGTGGGGGGCTGGAGCTGATCCCAGCTGACATCGGGCGTGAGGCGGGGTCCACCCTGGACAGGACGCCAGTCTATCACAGGACACATAGAGACGAACAGAGACAGACAACCATTCACACCTACGGGTGATTTAGAGTCATCAATGAACCGAACACCTGCACGTCTTTGGACTGTGGGAGGAAACCGGAGAACCCGGAGAAAACCCACGCAGACACGGGGACAACATGCAAACTCCACACAGAAGGACCCTAGCCGGGATTCAAACCAGGATCCATCTTGCTGTGAGGCGACAGTGCTAACCACCCTTTATTCAAGAATATTTAACAATGTGTGTCATTGTTCACCAATTCTACATAATCACTGAGAAAATAAAGACTAAATAAAAGTCAAATGAAGCTAAATTAGCATCACGATCCGTATCAGTCAGTCTCTGAACCTTTGAATCAGATAAATAATTAATTATAATTAAAACAAAGCCACGCCAAACATATGCAACCATTTCAAAGCGTCGTTTTCTGCATTTGTTTGTTCTCTGAAAAAGGTTTTCATATTGGAAAACATAAACTTCCTAACGATAGATGCTGATATCGCTGTGACGGGCCGATATCGTCCCAACACCCGGTAGCTGACGTCTCAGTCTGGCTCTAGAAATAAGTACAGATGCACTTTTATCCATCGTATTCATCTCGTCGTTTACTTGTTGTGAAATTAATAACTTGTTCCTTGTTGGAAATAATGTATTTTATATCAAATCTGCCGTCATTTGGCTTCCATATTCAGCCATCACCAGATTCAAATTCAACGTTTTATTAGTCACACGTTTGTAAAAAGAGCATTTACACACAGTGAAATTAAAAACGGGTAATCCCTCACTCTGTCTGCGACAAGGTGGTGTGGTGGTTAGCACTGTCGCATCACAGCGAGAGGGTTCCTTGTTCAAGTCCCGGCTGGGGCCCTTGCATGTTGTCCCCGTGTCTGCGTGGGTTTTCTCCGGGTTCTCCCCATCTTGCTGTCGCCTCACAGCAAGATGGGGTTCCTGGTTCGAATCCCTGCTGGGGCCCTTCTGTGTGGGGTTTGCATGTTGTCCCCGTGTCTGCGTGGGTTTTCTCCGGGTTCTCCGGTTTCCTCCCACAGTCCAAAGACGTGCAGGTGTTCGGTTCATTGATGACTCTAAATCACCCGTAGGTGTGAATGGTTGTCTGTCTCTGTTCGTCTCTATGTGTCCTGTGATAGACTGGCGTCCTGTCCAGGGTGGACCCCGCCTCACGCCCTATGTCAGCTGGGATCTAGCCCCCCACGACCCCGACAGGGACAAGCGGTTGAAGATGGATAAATAACCACTCGTCATCAATGTGCAAATGACTCATAGCAGAATAAATAACACTATTTAAAAACACTGGAACTGGGATAAAAGTAGCGCTAAAACCTCTTTGATGGGGCGGTTCAGTAAAAACGCTCAATAAAATATGTATAACTTAAAGAAACGCATGGAAATCTGATCATGAGTAACATAAAAGTGCAAAAAGCGCCATTTTTGCGCCTGCGTTTAAACTCTTGTATCCTTTTAAATGTGAGAAAACTCCCTGATTTTAATCCCTCTCCTTTGCCTCCGTATCACCGCTCATGTGCTGAGTTCTGAGAGTGCTTCATGTTCTTCGGACGGCGGTTCCTCCCTGACAGCGACGACACGATAAACATATGTAAAGACGATGATGATGAGCAGCCTCTAATCTGTTTCCGTTATTACAGCTCATTAGTCGCTGTCTCTGCTTCCTGCAGCGCTTTGAAACCGGAGACGAGCGATTCTGGAAACACGACTGTAATTACACCTGGAAAAAACCCGCCGACATTAAAAGGTCGGTGCAGGCCGCAGACGCATTAGGTTGCATTTCGCCGGTCGCATTATGAACCGAGAGCCGAAGATGTTTGAATATGTTTATAGGAAACAGATTGTAGAGTCCTGATCAGGAGACCGCAGTAAATCCCCACGGGACAGATGGGGATATGAAAGCCTCCGTCCTGCCATGAACACCACACACCCACAGAGACCCACATCACCAACAACACATAACATCTCATGATGCAGCGATCGTAAAGTAAATATGTCATCATCTTAAAAGCACAGAATTTGTCTTCTCATCACAAAACCTTGAGAAAGCGGTCGGGACGGACACAGAACCACCACCACCACCACCACCACCACCGTTACAACAGTTTCTATCATGTGATGCCTCTGAGCTGTGACTGAAAGCTCCAGAACTGTCACTAAATGGACCTTTGTTTTTGTTCTTTCTCTGAGAAACTCGAGACGTCCTTAAAGGGATAGTTCAGATGTCGCCCAAAAAAAAGTAACAAAGACACACAAAAAGATTAAAAATAGATGCAAAACCACCACAAGAGATGCAAAATGACTAAAAAATAGACACAAAACAATCACAAAAACATTTAAAACAACTACAAATAAATTAAAAAACAACCACGAAGAGATGCATAACGACTGAAAAAAGACTCAAAACGGCCACATAGAGACAAACAACGATGACAAAGACACACAAAATGATTTAAAATAAATGTAAAATGAGCACAGAGAAATAAAACAACATAGAAATGTGAAATGACTAAAAATAGATGCAAAACCTCCACAAAAGGATACAAAATGAATAAATATAGATTCAAAATCACCACAAAAAGATGCAAAATGACCAAAAATAGATGTAAAAACCACCACAAAAAGATGCTAAATGACTAAAAATTGATGCAAAACCACCACAGAATGATGCTAAATGACTAAAAATAGATGCAAAACCAGCACAAAAAGATGCTAAATGACTAAAAATTGATGCAAAACCACCACAGAATGATGCTAAATGACTAAAAACTGATGCAAAACCACCACAGAATGATGCTAAATGACTAAAAATAGATGCAAAACCACCACAAAAAGATGCTAAATGACTAAAAATAGATGCAAAACAATCACAAAGACAGACAAAACAACTCAGATGGACCACAAAGACACACAAAATGACTAAAAAAGACTAAAAGTTGACTCTTTTAATGTGGGTGTCGTGTTCCTCTGTAGACAGAGCTGCAGTGTTGAACTGATTCCCCTTTGAGTCTGCATGATCCTGTCCTCTGGTTCACTTAGGGCGCACTCACACTGTCCGTCCATCCCGTGCCGCCATTGTTTGAAATGTCCGCGCATGGTCCCTCCTTCTTTTTTCTATGTCCCAACAGGCGCACAGGAAATGACCTCAGAACCGCCGTAGGCCTCATGCTCGTACACGTGCTCACGCTCGTGCTCCTACACGTGCAAACGTGCTTTACTAAAGCCCACCTCTCCCAAACGGCCCGTGGACGGCAAGTGTACCCCTCCTAGACGCGGTACGGTTGCACTCACACTGGTCAAAGGAACCAGACTTTAGTCGTGAAACGCGCTGGGGCACGGTACGGAGGGACAGTGTGAGTGCGCCCTTGACACCTCAGATGTTCAGAGAAGTTATCACCAACTCTCTCTGAGCTCTTCTGGTTGGAGTTTTAACTAGAACACAGCGTTTAGAGACGAGGATAATCACTTAAAGAGCAACTTGACACTTTGTTTAAGCTTCTAGTGCGGACGCGTACAGAAATAAGAGTCAGGAGTCATCCTGTTTAGGGCCTCAGAGACAGACTGGGCCGTGAGCACATGCACCGTGTGGCCTGTCTGTGTGTACAGCATGTACTCTGCTGTGTGTGTGAGTGTGTGTGTGTGTGTGTGATCCTGTGGGATTTGCACCCAGAAGGTCAGGCGCCGTCGTACACTGAGACCCAGAACGAGGCCCAGTGGACGGCGTGAGCACGTCTATTTTATGTTAAACATGTAAATGTTTGGGGTTTATTTCCAAAGTGGAAGTCGCAGAGATTTGTGAAACGTTTAATCCTTCATCATAAGAATCCCCATCAGAGGTTTCCCTGGACGGCAGCTGGCGGGGTGGCGGGCGGCGTCTGGATTACTGCTGAGCGAAGCAGTTGTGAGACGGATCGTATGTCAGTCAGCTGCGTACGTGCGGTACACGGAGGTCCACAGGGTTAACAGCTTAAAGCCTCTCTGATGTGTTTTCAATCAGATGGGAAACTAAAGAGGCAACTGAGAAGAGCGGATAAAGTGCAGAACACAATGTTCCCGCTGCGCTCAAAGACACGAGACATGAACCTGATGCATCTGCAAGAGACAGAAGGACGCAGCAGCAGCAGCAGCAGCAGCAGCAGCAGCAGCAGCAGTAACAGCAGCAGCAGCAGCAGCAGCAGTAGCAGCAGCAGCAGTAGCAGCAGCAGCAGCAGCAGCAGCAGCAGCAGCAGCAGCAGCAGTAACAGCAGCAGCAGCAGTAACAGCAGCAGTAACAGCAGCAGTAACAGCAGCAGTAACAGCAGCAGCAGCAGCAGCAGCAGTAGCAGCAGCAGCAGTAGCAGCAGTAACAGCAGTAACAGCAGCAGCAGCAGCAGCAGCAGCAGTAACAGCAGCAGCAGCAGCAGCAGTAACAGCAGCAGCAGCAGCAGTAGCAGCAGCAGCAGTAGCAGCAGCAGCAGCAGCAGCAGTAACAGCAGCAGCAGCAGCAGCAGCAGTAGCAGCAGCAGCAGTAGCAGCAGCAGCAGCAGCAGCAGTAACAGCAGTAACAGCAGCAGCAGCAGCAGCAGCAGTAACAGCAGCAGCAGCAGCAGCAGCAGCAGCAGTAGCAGCAGCAGCAGCAGCAGCAGCAGCAGCAGTAACAGCAGCAGCAGCAGCAGCAGCAGCAGCAGTAGCAGCAGCAGCAGCAGCAGCAGTAACAGCAGTAACAGTAGCAGCAGCAGCAGTAGCAGCAGCAGCAGCAGCAGCAGTAACAGCAGTAACAGCAGCAGCAGCAGCAGTAACAGCAGTAACAGCAGCAGCAGCAGCAGCAGCAGTAACAGCAGCAGCAGCAGCAGCAGTAACAGCAGCAGTAACAGCAGCAGCAGCAGTAACAGCAGCAGTAACAGCAGCAGCAGCAGTAACAGCAGCAGTAACAGCAGCAGCAGCAGCAGTAACAGCAGCAGTAACAGCAGCAGCAGCAGCAGCAGCAGTGCTTTGACGTGGCAAAAATCTAAATACACACAAATAAGGAATAAAGAAAATAAATAATAATAATAATAATAGAATCCAATGAGGTAGAAAATATCCATAAATTACGCATCATGGTGTAGAAGTGTTCAGAGGAAATTATTATTTTCAAAAAACCAGCACAAAAAGATGCAAAATGACTAAAAATAGATGCAAAACCACCACAAAAAGATTAAAAATGACTAAAAATAGATGCAAAACTACCACAAAAAGATGCAAAATGACTAAAAATAGATGCAAAACCACCACAAAAAGATGCCTGACTAAAAAACGCATCTCTTCACTTAAGCTTTTAACTATACCTGGTCATTTTTACCCAATTTGAACTGCTTTTGTAAATTTAGAAAGTTTAGTATTGTGCTGAACTTTAATTCTATTCTCTGTGTTTAATCCTTACTCTCTGACAGTTCTCTGTCCACACAACGTGCTCCTTAGCAAAGGCAAGTCTGGCCTTTTTATTCTTTCTGCTGATGAGAGGTTTGGTCACTGCAGAGTGGGCTTTCACTCCAAAAGTCTTAAACGGTGAGACGCTGTGGGCAGAGACAGACCTTTACCCTGTTCAGCGCTGAACTTGAGACCAACCCCAGCTGCAGAGTTGAACCGATTCCCGTTTGAGTCTTTGCATGATCCTGTCCTCTGGTGCACTCAGGGCGCCCTCCCACTCTGCGTCCGTCCCGTGCCCTGTGCTTTAGGGTCCTTGTCCCCCCCTCCAGGCCCGTTTGTACTCACACTACCTGGGCCTCGGAGAATGCTTCTTGCTGCCTATACGTCATCACGCCGTAACACGTCACACGCATTGATGACGTCATGACGATGCGTGGCTTTGTTTCCAGATCTTTCCGTAGACCTCGGAGTTTTTGTGCGTCTTGTCGACTGTTTTTGAATCTTTTCATCGACCAAATCTGCAGTAAACACTCCACCTCCGCATCACACCAACGTGAACCTTTCACCGCCATTGTTTTAAATGTCCGTGCATGGTCCCTCCTTCTTTTTTCTATGTCCCAACAGGCGCACAGGAAATGACCTCAGAACCGCCGTAGGCCTCGTGCTCGTACACGTGCGCACGCTCGTGCTCGTCCATGTGCAAACGTGCTTTACTAAAGCCCACCTCTTTCAGACGGGCACTCACACAAGCGGACTAGACTTTAGCCGTGAAACTAATTGGGCACGGCACGGATGGACAGTGTGAGTGCGCCCTTAGTTCTTCCTGGACATGAACACCAGGCCTCCAGGGGAAAGTCCAGTGTTTTGGGACCCATCCTCCACCCCGACCCTCCTCCCTACACAGAGTTCTTATGCTACGTCACCTGAGTTCTTTGCTCCGGACGTGATTTCTACAGTAATAAATATGTGGATTACAGTGCATTACAGTACAGACGGCCTCTCCAGCTGCCAGTCCACACTCTCTACTCGGTCCTATGGGGGACATGAACGAGAGACCCCAGCCATGTCCCCGCGGACTGAGCTGCCGCCGTGCTCGATCCTCTGGGAGCAGAGGGTCAACATTTAGAGGATTGTGCTTTAGGAGCAGGATGTAAACGGCTAAATACACCGACCGACACCTCTGACGCTCAGAGAACACAACCACTAACGTAGAAGTGATGCGCTGCAGCTCTCACCTGAGGATGCTTTCACATTTATAACGATAAAAGAAAAAGTCCGGTTGTTTTCATCGTACGAGTCGAAAGACTTGAAGATCTGTTCTTTGTGTGAAACGATCACCTTCAAAATACAATTGTACACAAGCTGGTGGAACCTGCTTCGCTCTCATCTCATCACGCCGTTTCCAATTTCATGACATTACATCCTTTGTATAAACCAATTTACAGCCTCAAACTCATCACAGGGATGTAAGCTGATAAGCGCTGATTCTCTCTGCTGCACGTCGGGGATTTTTAGTAATAATCCATAAAGAATAAATGCATGAGCGCGTTATCCTGCAGAGAAACCGCAGGTATATTTAAAGAGAAAACTATTTCCAGAGCTCTGTGGCGTGTTTTTAACTGTGTCTCCTGCGTCATTAAATAGATCTTTTAGGTCTTTCCCACATGGTACCGCCGTCAGAACCCATTATGTTCATGTTTGTGACTCATTTAGTTTAAAATATCATAAAAAATAACATAAATATAGATGAATATAAGTGATAATGCGGCAGTAGCTCAGTCCATAGGTGACTTGGCTGGGAACCTTAGGGTCACCGGTTCGAGTCCCTGTGTGGAGCGTGGACTGGTGGTTGTAGAGGTGCCAGTTCATCTCCTGGGCATTGCAGAGGTGCTGTTGAGCAAGGCACCGAACCCCCAACTGCTCGGGGCGCTGGTCACTGGCAGCCCCCTCGCTCTAACATCTCTCTATTAATTGCATGTATATAGGTCCTGTCTGTGCATGTGTGTGTGTGTGTGTGTGTGTGTAAAATGATTAATAGTAAGAGAAAAAATTCAATTTCCCCGTTGCGGGATGAATGAAGTAATTCTTCTTCTTCTTCTAATGAATGTTTCTATGTGACTTTCACGTTGTATTTGTTTTCCAGTTATGATTTTTGTTTGGATCTGGAAAAAGAGTCACGATGGAGGAACTTTGAATTGTTCTTTTTATAGGGAGATGTGAAAAAGCCCTTTCCAAGAAGAAGAAGAAGGAGAAGAAGGAGAAGAAGACAAAGACGGAGAAGAAGAAGAAGGAGAAGGAGATGGAGAAGATAAAGGAGAAGGAGGAGGAGATGGAGAAGAAGAAGAAAAAGGAGGAGAAGAAGAAGAAAAAGGAGAAGAAGAAAAAGGAGGAGAAGAAGAAGAAAAAGGAGGAGAAGAAGAAGAAGGAGGAGAAGAAGAAGAAGAAGAAAAAGGAGGAGAAGAAGAAGAAGGAGAAGAAGAAGAAGAAGAAAAAGGAGGAGAAGGAGAAGAAGAAGGAGAAGAAGAAGAAGAAGAAAAAGGAGGAGAAGGAGAAGAAGGAGAAGAAGGAGAAGAAGAAGAAGAAGGAGAAGAAGAAGAAGAAGAAAAAGGAGGAGAAGGAGAAGAAGGAGAAGAAGAAGAAGAAAAAGGAGAAGGAGAAGGAGAAGAAGAAGAAGAAGAAAAAGGAGGAGAAGAAGAAGAAAAAGGAGAAGAAGAAAAAGGAGGAGAAGAAGAAGAAAAAGGAGGAGAAGAAGAAGAAGGAGGAGAAGAAGAAGAAGAAGAAAAAGGAGAAGAAGAAGAAGAAGAAAAAGGAGGAGAAGGAGAAGAAGAAGGAGAAGAAGAAGAAGAAGAAAAAGGAGGAGAAGGAGAAGAAGAAGGAGAAGAAGAAGAAGAAGAAAAAGGAGAAGAAGAAGAAGAAGAAAAAGGAGGAGAAGGAGAAGAAGAAGGAGAAGAAGAAGAAGAAGAAAAAGGAGGAGAAGGAGAAGAAGGAGAAGAAGAAGAAGAAGAAAAAGGAGGAGAAGGAGAAGAAGGAGAAGAAGGAGAAGAAGAAGAAGAAGAAAAAGGAGGAGAAGGAGAAGAAGGAGAAGAAGAAGAAGAAAAAGGAGAAGGAGAAGGAGAAGAAGAAAAAGGAGAAGGAGAAGGAGAAGAAGAAGAAGAAGAAAAAGGAGAAGGAGAAGAAGAAAAAGGAGAAGAAGAAGAAGAAGAACTTTAAATTGTTCTTATTATAGGGAGATTTGAAAAAGCCCTTTCCAAGTTTAAGAAGGAGAAGAAAAAGGAGAAGAAGAAGAAGAAGAAGGAGGAAGGAGGAGGATGAAGGAGAAGAAGAAGAGGAAGAGGAGAAGAAGAAGAGGAGGAGAAGGAGGAGGAAGAAGAAGAACTTTGAATAGTTCTTATTATAGGAAGATGTGAAAAAGCCCTTTCCAAATTTAAGAAGGAGAAGGAGAAGAAGAAGAAAAAGGAGGAGAAGAGGAAGAAGGAGAAGAAGAAGAAGAAGAAAAAGGAGAAGAAGAAGAAGAAGAAGATGTGAAAAAGCCCTTTCCAACTCTGCATTTATAAATAAAGTACGTGTCGTATGATGTGACTCTGAGAAATGACAGATGCACAAACTCACACATATGTTAGAGACTAAAGTCAAAGGAACGACACCATCGGTTGATCCAAGTCTAAACCCCCGGACTCTTCTCTCCGTCTGGTTCGTTTGCAAAGCGCTGAACGCACATGAACGTTTTTTTTGACTTCTTCTTCCTGTAAGCGGAGCGTCGTGTGCGTGCTGTCAGCCCACGTTTGGAAACGCTGCGGCAGGAGTTCGTCTTTCTTAGCAGACCATCAACACACAGCCAGAGGTGAAGTCACTCTTATGGAGATGAGGACGAAGACGAGTGGAAGCAGGACGGAGGCCAAACCACCGACCGTGTGTGTGTGTGTGTGTGTGTGTGTGTGTGTGTGTGTGTGTGTGTGTGTGTGTGTGTGTGTGTGTGTGTGTGTGTGTGTGTGTGTGTGTGTGTGTGTGTGTGTGTGTGTGTGTGTGTGTGTGTGTGTGTGTGTGTGTGTGTGTGTGTGTGTGTGTGTGTGTGTGTGTGTGTGTGTGTGTGTGTGTGTGTGTGTGTGTGTGTGTGTGTGTGTGTGTGTGTGAGTGTGAGCACATGCCACAGTTTGTCTCTGCATGAATCCTAAACACAGGTAACTTTCTGCCAACAGCTCGGCCCCAACGCATGGACGTAACATGAGGCAATGGACCCCTGGGCACAGACATGTAAGAGCCCCCCCCCCCCCCCCCACACACACACACACACACACACACACTGTCTACGTAGGAACAAAACACCCAAATTCCAAGTGTCGACTTTTTAGACATATTGTTTCTCTTTGTCGTCATTTTACGTCCATTTTTAGTTGTTTTGTTTGTCTTTGTGATGGTTTTATTTATTTAATTTTATCATTTTGCGAGTCTTTGTCATCATTCTTTGTCTCTACGTGGTCATTTGTGTCTATTTGCCGCCATTTTGCGTCCATTTTTAATCATTTTGCGTGTCTTTGTCATCATTCTTTGTCTCTCTGTGGTCGTTTCTGGTCCTTTTGTGTATTATCGTGGTTATTTAACATCTCTTTGTGATCATTTTGTGTTGTTTTTTTTCAGCCAAAGAAGCTTTTTGAGTCACAGCCCCTGACCTTATGGGCCCCTGGGCCCCTGGGCCTGTGCCCGGTAGGAACCTTTCAGTGCTCCACCCGTGGATCCCACAGACAGAGCAGGATAAAGCCCGTACAGAGGTCTTATCGGGCATGTCCTCCGCCCCGCCCCCGACAGAGAGATCATGATCCCTGGACGACGAGGCTTTCAGCTCACAGGTCAGATTAACTCAGGGAAGCTTTGAATCAACAGGTTTGAGACAAAGCAACTGCTTAATGTGATAATACTGTTCTAGTGAAATACATCATCATCGGGATTCTTTCCAGGATTTACCGTTTCTGCATCCGCGGTAATATCCCTGAATGAATCTTTGCTTCCTAATGAGTCTCTGCGAGGCTAAAGGACAAACGTCCCGGCCCTCACTCATCACTGTATCTCCTGCTCAAGTCTTTCATGTGCTCACTGAACCACAGGGGTCCCTAATCCAGGAAGAGTTAACCTCCTCCTCCTCCGGTCAGACGGACGAACAGACACCAATTAGGCAAAGGAAGGAAAGAAAGAGGAAAGAAAGCTGACAGAGGGGGGAAACAGGAGGCAGAGGTCAAACTTAAGGCAATGTAACGTCGAGGAACAAAACAGAGAAAGGTGCACGGAGAAAGTCAAAGGTAGAGAGAGACGCACAAAGAGAGGGGTAAGAAAAACAGGCAGCAGAGGTCAAGCTAAACGCCTCGTAACGCAGAGTGACTAAACTGAAAGACACGTCTGGGAGAACGTGTTGGCGAGAAGCCAGAGAGACCATTAGCAGAGTTAGTCCGGTCAGTGCAGCGTAACGACGATACGCCTTAAAATACGGCCGTCCATCTCACATTTCATGCCGCTTTTAACCTTTGCTGCAGCAGTGTTGGCACACCGCGTCTCCCAGTGCGGGGAAAAAGAATCCATGAGGGTAGGACCTCGAGCGAAGACGTGAGAGATAAACTGACACCATGCGATGTTATTGAGACGACGGACTGGGCGCTTTAAACAAGGGATTAATCATCCAGTCACAAAGTCTCTCTCATCTCCGTAGACTGCCTTTAAAAGTGACGCGTGACTCAAACAAAGCTGCTTTGAAGTTTAGTACGTTTCTTTCTTCTCGTGGTCGACCCTCGTGCGTTCACAAGACACCGAAATGTCCGTTGTTATGTCCAAATATTTGATTTCATTGCATGATGATGGATTATTCTACAGCTTGGCCTTTAACAAAATATCCTGTCTTCTCTTTCGGAGCGTGACGGATAAACTCTGCTACAGGAACGATTAACTTCCTGAAGCACAGCTCGTGTTTTTCATCGTCTGCCATCAAAGAAATACACAGAAATGGACGTTATTTTACTAAAAAGTACAAAAGTAGTGACTGTGCGTCCTCGTCAACAGGACAGTACGACACAAACGTGCGTTAGCCTCATCAAAAAAGCCATCAAGACAGTTTTTTTCCTGTATAAAGTATTAGCGGAGAATCCAGTAGAGTCGCTAACAGCCGGACGTGGCTAACAGTGATTAGCTCGGGGCAGCACGGTGAAGGCATTCAAAGGTCTTTTTTAACCACTAATGCTGCTGAAAATAACAGCAAACCTCTGCAGCAGCATGAGAAGAGTCCCTACACACAAAACAAAGCAACAACAGCGTAGTTAGTGAAGCCAGAGTTTATTAAAAGAGTGTTTTAAAGACTTACCTACTGGCCCCTGTACCAGCTCCTCTCATAGTAAAGTCCATTACAGTGGATTACCAAAGTCAATCCCAAAGGAAGGAGCCCATTGGTGCTTTGTTGTGTGTGTAGGGACTCTTCTCATGCTGCTGCAGAGGTTTGCTGTTATTTTCAGCAGCATTAGTGGTTAAAAAAGACCTTTGAATGCCTTCACCGTACTGCCCCGAGCTAATCACTGTTAGCCACTTCCGGCTGTTAGCGACTCTACCGGATTTCTCCGTTCAGAGTTCAAACACGAAAAAAAAAACTGTCTCCATGGCTTATTTGATATGTGTTAGTGCTGAAAAAGACCATGGGATGATTTTGCGTCAGAATTACACTTTAAGTCACCAGCTAGCTCACTAGCATTAGCTTTGTTACCAAGGTGGAACCAAACTTTAAGACATTTTTAGGCGACTTAAATCTTACAATTAGCTCTGATGAAGTGAAAAAAGTTATGTTAAGTGTCATTTTTATACTTGTTAGCAACTCTCCCGGATATCTCCTCCGAAAAAAACTGTCTTGATGTAACTGCGCCCACAGAGATCGTTGTTCTTAAGAATACATTTCTTCTTCTCTCTCACGAGCGCCAACATGATTTAAGAAACGTTTTTTTCAATTTGAACTCTTCGCCGCGTTAAAATCATCTTAAAAAACACGCAGGACTCGAACAACACACTCGTCACACACCGTACGGACGCTTGTTTAGGACTTATTTTTCAGGCAACACGGCGGCTAGAATAAGAATGTTTGTTACGTAAATGCTGTACGTGATGGCGCTCTTTATACCACGCCATCTCACAGCCCCGCGGTAGACGTCCGATGCATCTCCACCAGACTTTTGTGCGTTGGTTTAACGCTGAGGGCAGTTGGGAGTGGGCCGACGATGATTATGTGATGGAGTGGTGAGGGGGTGAGGGGCGCCCAGACTCCCTCCCAGCTTCCTTAGAACAACAGTGGTCTTTGATGAGAGCTACTGAATGGCGTCCGGGCTGCGCGCTGACACCCGGGCCCGAGGAACGACAGAACCAGCCGGGATTATTGTCAAAGCCGACGACCTGTTTGCTTAACCTCCTCACCCGACCCCTGACGGGAGGTCAAGGGTCAAGGTCCTCTTCTTGTTCTCCTCGTCCGTCTCCTCTCCTGCTGCTTCCTCCCGCTCTCCTCCACTCAGAGAAAGCCCCCGCGCACTTCCCACGCCGCGTCGTTACCTCCATTACATCACACGTCATCAAACACGCCAGGGATTTGGGCTGGTCGGGGTTTTTCCTTCATGCCAGATGTATGTTTGAATATACGAGGGTGTGTGTGTGTGTGTGTGTGTGTGTGTGTGTGTGTGTGTGTGTGTGTGTGTGTGTGTGTGTGTGTGTGTGTGTGTGTGTGTGTGTGTGTGTGTGTGTGTGTGTGTGTGTGTGTGTGTGTGTGTGTGTGTCTGTGTGTGTGTGTGTGTGTGTGTGTGTGTGTGTCTGTGTGTGTGTGTGTGTGTGTGTGTGTGTGTGAGTGTGAGTGTGAGTGTGAGTGTGTGTGTGTGTGTAATCC
>NC_139836.1:4723047-4790547 GCF_963691815.1 Echiichthys vipera | reverse complement strand
TTTTATTTCCCTGCACATCATGTTTATTTCTAACAGAGACCCAAGAGGAGGAGGAGGAGGAGAGGCTTTATGTTGATATGATTTTTCTGTTTTTAAAGGGAAATTAAACATTTAATTACCAAAAAAATCGAAAGTTTCATTTTAAAAAAACACATTTTTCTGTCTTTATTTCTGCAGTGACTGAAAATAACAAACAAACCGTGATTCAAGTGGAAAAAACACATAATATTTAATATAAATGAGAGAAAATCAACACTTTTTAATTAAAATCCTGAACTAATGTTGATTAAAATGTAAAAAACGCTGTTTAGTTTGTTTTATTTTGAAATCCATCCGCAGTAACCACGTGCGGAATAATCCCAACTCATCATCCCGTGAGTTTACAAATATTAAAACCTTTATTTTTTTAATCTTCAGGATTAAATTTAAACTTTGTTTGTTGCTGAGTTTCGTGTTTGAAACGCAGCAGCAGCGTTTTCCTGCAGAACTGAATCAAAGTTCATTCGTTTCTTTCTCTCAAACTGAAACTTTAAGAATATTTTCTTTAAAAAACATTAATATTAATTTACCTCTGACTCTTTCCTGAGATTAAAAACCATAAACTGTTTCTGAGGAACTTTAAAAAGACGCAAAAAAGTCAGTAAACTTTTATTTTGTGCGCTTTTTTCCTCTTTAACTGCGTCAGACGCGGCTCTGAAACACCCGCGCGCCTCATTTTAATCAAACATTTATCATTTTATCCTTAAATTATGACTTTTATTACATTTATTATATTATAATGACTTTTTGTTCTGCTCATTAAAAGTGTTAAAGGTGATTTTTGTGGGCACGGCGGCTCCTCCGCGCTGCAGCTGCGCCGACACACACTTCCGGTTTTTACCGTTTTTATAAACTTTAAAAAGCATAAAAACACATTTTTACATTTTCACTTTAAAGAAACAGAAGCTGCTCATCATCACACGCACACACAATATTAATTTATATTTAACATAATAAAGAAAAAATAATAAAAACATCGGATTTTAAATAAAAACGCGTCATAAATAAAAGTGGAAATATGAATAAAAAGTTTTCCTTGAACTCTTTGTTTCTTCTCTCAGATCATTAATAAATAAATTAATATTTGTTTATATTTATGGAAGAATCCAGACTTTAAACTCTTTAAACTCTTTAAACTCTTTAAACTCTTTAAACTCTTTAAACTTTGTTTGTTAAACACTTTAAAATGTTGAGCTGCAGAAAATAAATCAAAGACTCAACAGCTGCACGAGGCTCAGACAGCACTTTTAAAAAACGACAATCAATGAAAAGACAATTAAAAGACATAAAACATCAGTAATTAATTAATTCATTAATCACAAATAACAAAAGTAAAAAGACATAAAACATCAGTAAAAATAACAAAAGTAAAAAATAATATAAGTAAAAGTAACATTAGTAAAAAGCTACACGAGGCTTAAACAACACATAAAAACACAACAATCAATTAAAAAGACATAAAAAACATAATTAAAAATAACATAAGTAAAAAGAACATTAGTAAAAATAACAGATTTAAAACACAACATCAACTTAAAGACATGAACCTCAGTAAAAATAACATTAGTAAAATTAACATTGCTAAAAATAGCATAAGTAAAAAGTCATAAAACATGAATAAAAATAATATTAGTAAAAAGACATACCACATGAGTAAAAAAGAACATTATTTAAAATAACTTTAGCACAAACAGCACATTTAAAACACAACAATGAATAAAAAGACATGAAACATCAGTAATTAATTAAGTAATAATTAAGTTCAAATAACAAAAGTAAAAAGACTCAACAGCTGCACGAGGAGCAAACAACACATAAAATCACAACAATGAATAAAAAGACAATTAAAAGACATAAAACATAATTAAAAATAACATAAGTAAAAATAACATAAGTTAAAATAACATTATTAAAAATAACATTTGTACAAACAACACATAAAAATCACAACAATGAATTAAAAGACATGAAACATCAGTAATTAATTAATTAATGAAGTACAAATAACAAAAGTAAAAAGACATAAAACATAAGTAAAAATAACATTATTAAAAATAACATGAGAAAAAAGACACAACAGCTGCACGAGGAGCAAACAACACATTTAAAACACAACAATGAATTAAAAGACAATTAAAAGATATAAAACATTATTAAAAATAATACTAGTAAAAATAGCATCAGTAAAAGTAACATAATTAAAAATGATGAAAGTAAAAAGACATAAAACATCAGTAAAAATAAAACTCATGCACTAAAATGAGTCAAAATAAGAAAATTAAATTCAAGTAAATGAAGTCGACGTCTTAGAAAAACAATAAAGAAAGTTATTTATTTATTTATTTATTTATAAACATGTGATTCATGTGAAATATTATTATTTTACTGAACTTTGACTTTTCTGAGTCTGTTTCTATGAAAACAGTTTGTGTCTGAAACCCAAAGAACCAACAAACAAACAAACAAACAACAAGAAAAACAACAAGAAAAACAGAAACAACCCTAAAATATTATAATTATTATAATTATTATATTATTAAAATATTATAATTAATACTGAAAAAAGGAGTTAGTTGATATGAAATTATTAAAAAAGATTGAAACAAATGTGTTTTTATTTTATTTCCTGGAGTAAAAAAGTAAAAACTATTTGTAAATATATACAATTATCATCATCGTCTTTATGTAATGGCAGTTTTTTTAACCTAATAACATAATTATTTATTAATAATAATAATAATAACAATAATAACAATAAGGTTAAAGGTTCAGAATAATAACCATAAATGTTCTGGATTTCCAGTTTCTAAACTTTCTCAAATGTTTAATAATAAAAAAGAATAAAAATTGTGATTTTATTCAAATAATGTTTGATTTGAGCTTTAATTAAAGGAGCATTTCGCTGTTTCTGCAGCTTAAATCCCTTTAATCACAAATAACACGGCCTGTGTTTGACATCAGTGCTTTATTCAGATGCTGTTATTGAACGTTTCCTCACGTGTGTGTTTGTGTTTCGTGGTTCTCCAGCTCTGTGTGTGTGTGTGTGTGTGTGTGTGTGTGTGTCAGTGTGAACATTAATAAATAAGAAGCCACATCTGCTGCAGGGAGAGGACCGAAGCATCCTCGCTTCTGCAGGAATGCTTAAAAAAAAGCATAAAAAGCACAGTTGGGTCCTTTAATGTGAAGGTGTTTAACGGATCGATGTCACCGTGAAACTTCCACAAAACCTTTTTACGTTAACACAGTTATTTTCTTTATTACACATGCTCTAAAATGTAATGTTTAAATATGCAAATGAGGCGTTATCTTCTATTTTCACACGTGTCCAGAGCAGAAATGTGAAAACTGGGCTAAATTTCATTTTGTCTGCATTTTAGAGTCAAAGGTTTTTACACACGTCTCTTTTTATCACTTTTTATCACATAAAAACTGTCGACAGCCTTAAAAATACTCAGTTTTCTCCGTGTTTTTATGAATATAATGATGCATAAATGATAAATGAACAAAGTTCTCTGTAAAAACCTGCAGAACAAAGAGAAACTGGAGAGTTTAGTGTGTGAAAGTTCTGCAGAAGTGAGAAAAAACACCTTTAAAGTCACCATGAAACTTCCCCGGCTGCTTCCTCACATTAAAACAATCATTTTTTATATTACAAGTGTTCTGAAATGTAATGTTTAAATATGCAAATGAGGCGTTATCTTCTATTTTCACACATGTTCAGAGCAGAAATGTGAAAACTGGGCTGAATTTCATTTTGTCTGCATTTTAGAGTCAAAGGTTTTTACACACGTCTCTTTTTATCTCTTTTTATCACATAAATACTGTTAAAAATACTTAATTTTCTCCGTGTTTTTATAAATATAATGATGCATAAACGATAAATGATCAAAGTTCTCTGTAAAAACCTGCAGAACAAAGAGAAACAGGAGAGTTTAGTGTGTGAAAGTTCTGCAGAAGTGAGAAAAAACCCTTTAAAGTTGTAAAATCATAGAAAACTGGGCTGAATTTCATTTTGTTGGCTTTTTAGAGTCAAAGGTTTTTACACACGTCTCTTTTTATCACTTTTTATCACTTTTTATCACATAAATACTGTTAAAAATACTTCATTTTCCCCGTGTTTTTATGAATATAATGATGCATAAACGATAAATGATCAAAGTCCTCTGTAAAACCTGCAGTATAAAGAGAAACGTCACTTTTTATCACATAAAAACTGTCGACAGCCTTAAAAATACTCAGTTTTCTCCGTGTTTTTATGAGTATAATGAAGCATAAATGATAAATGATCAAAGTCCTCTGTAAAAACCTGCAGAATAAAGAGAAACAGGAGAGTTTAGTGTGTGAAAGTTCTGCAGAAGTGAGAAAAAAACTTTAAAGTTGTAAAATTCATAGAAAACTGGGCTGAATTTCATTTTGTCGGCACTTTAGAGTCAAAGGTTTTTACACACGTCACTTTTTTATCCCTTTTATTACATAAATACTGGTAAAAATACTTAATTTTCTCCGTGTTTTTATAAATATAATGATGCATAAACGATAAATGATCAAAGTTCTCTGTAAAAACCTGCAGAACAAAGAGAAACTGGAGAGTTTAGGGTGTGAAAGTTCTGCAGAAGTGAGAAAAAACCCTTTAAAGTTGTAAAAGTCACAGATTTTGAGGCTCTGCAGGTGAATCAGGGTAAAACATTAAAGTCACAGACGTCACCGTAAAACTTCCCCGGCTGCTTCCTCACATTAAAACTATTATTTTTTCTGAAATGTAATGTTTAAATGTACAAATGAGGCGTTCTCTAATGCTACGGTTTGGTGAATTTAGCAGAAATCTGCAGCCACAAAGTTACAAATGAAGTCAAATCAACGTTCTGTGTGAATGAGAACAAGCTACGGAAGCTGAATAGTGTCAAAATCGACGGGCGCGTGAGAAAAAACAAATTAAATCAAATGTTTAACGCGTTCAAACGACGAAATCGAGCGAGGGAGCGTTGAATAAAGGGAACTCCTCTCTGTTTTCACCCGTTTCACAGGAACCGTGTTTACGGGCGCGTTGGTAACCGCAGAGGTCGAGGCGCCGCACAAACATTTACAGTGCGAATGATTTTTGTTTACTACGACGTCTAAGCTCGCCGTCGACCTTTGACCCCTGCGACAGCGACTCCCGGAGAGTGGATGTTCTTTCAGTTTTAAAACACCTCGCTGCTGCATTATTAACCACGAGCCGGGCTGAGCGGATCAGCTGATCTCAGCTGCCGGGGGGCGACCCGGCTGCTGCAGCCCGCTCGGCGATTAGCGGTCACGCAACGGGCTTCGGAAATACACAGGGGAGGAAGAGGAGGAGGAGGAGGAGGAGGAGGAGGAGGAGGAAGATGGCGAGAGGCGCGGGGAGGGGGGAGGGGGGGTTCTGGCCTCCTCATTGGCTCCCGAGCCGCATCCCGCTCGCTCCCATTGGCTGCTGCCGGTTCCCATGGGGGCGGAGGTGGAGGTTCAGGAGGTGGTAGCGAGGTCAAACAGGCCACGCCCCCGTTCACACTCAGCAGCTTTTGGAGTTTATCGTGTGCTGACCTCCCTGAATCCTTAACTCACTCCTCCTCCTCCTCCTCCTCCTCCTCCTCCTCCTCCTCCTCCTCCTCTTCTTCACCATCCTGCGTTTCTTTCCTCCTCCATCTCCTCCCAGATCTTCGCTCCGTCGTCTTCTCCTCGTTATTCATGAGAAACTAAACTATTTGGGGCCGAACGGACGTAAGTGCACATGAAAAATGGATAAAAGTCACTTTGATGTTAAGAAAACAATAAAATAACCATTTCAAAGACCAGCGCGACCACGTCAAGTGTCTCGTTTTGTCCCACAAACACATTTTTAACCAGTTTCAACTCAACTGCAAACCTGAACTTACCTTTTTAACATAAGTGTTTAATAAGGAGCCAAAAGGAAACTTAAACACACGGGAAAATATGTTTTATTAACATTAAAGATTGAATTGAATGAGTCTTTGGTATCTTTGTGTAGTTGCTTTCCTGTGAATGTCGCCCACGCCGCTCCATCAGTGTAATCACGAATCCTTACGATAATGAATGAATGAATCATCTTTAAAATCTTCACTCACGACATGTTTGAGTGTGTGTGTTTAACAGTCAACTCACTCCTAAACGTGACCAAAGCGCTGCCGTCTGAACTGAAACACTGTCTGAAAACATCATCGACGACACAAATGAGTGTAAAAACGTCATTTTGAGGACACCAGACTGAGAACGCCCGGTTCCACCAGTGAGATCCCCTCAATTATCACCCTGTACACCATTTATGAATGAATGAATGAATGAATGAATGAATGCTTTATTTCAACCATGTGAGAAATGAATTACACTTGAAGCACTCGTCATTTAAACCCTTTGTGTGTTTGAAAGGAGCAGGAAGAAGCATCAGCTCATTAGTTCCTACCTCTTCTCCACTCAGAACCTAAACTACAGGTGTTCTTACTTCCTGTGTATCCTGTTTTTTTTAATACGCTCAATAAAACAAACAATCACCAACAAACAACAATAGCCGCTTGCGTAAAAATAAATAAATGACAAGTATGGCAGAATGTGAGTACCCTAGTGTTTGTCATCCCCCTCTTCTTCCCTGTGCCTCGTAAACACCGTCCGTTGGTGCCGCTGTTTATCCTCCCAAACGAATGAGTGTGTGTACGCAGCAGGTAAAGAGTCCACGCGTGGGGCGTTCAGGGTCACGAAGAGACAGAAAACAGGGTTGAGAAACAGTAGAAAGCAACATGGAGGTCAGTGTTACCGTGGTTTCTTATTCAGTGTCTCTTTCAAACTATACACTTTTTGAATGTTTATGTCTAAATTTTGGTTTTAGGGCGCCCTCCCACTGTTCCTCCGTCCCGTGCCCCGTGCTTTAGGGTCCTTGTCCCCCCCTCCAGGCCCGTTTGTACTCACACTACCTGGGCCTCGGAGAATGCTTCTTGCTGCCTATACGTCATCACGCCGTAACACGTCACACGCATTGATGACGTCATGGCGATGCGTGGCTTTGTTTCCAGATCTTTCCGTAGACCTCGGAGTTTTTGTGCGTCTTGTCGACTGTTTTTGAATCTTTTCATCGACCAAATCTGCAGTAAACACTCCACCTCCGCATCACACCAACGTGAACCTTTCACCGCCATTGTTTGAAATGTCCGCGCATGGTCCCTCCTTCTTTTTTCTACGTCCCAACAGGCGCACAGGAAATGACCTCAGAACCGCCGTAGGCCTCGTGCTCGTACACGTGCGCACGCTCGTGCTCGTACACGTGCAAACGTGCTTTACTAAAGCCCACCTCTCCCAAACGGGCCGTGGACGGCAAGCGTGCCGCTCCTAGGCGTGGTACGGTTGCACTCACACTGGTCAAAGGAACCAGACTTTCCCTGTAAAACCTGTTTGGGCACGGTGCGGATGGACAGTGTAAGCCAACCCGACCCGACTCAAGCCCGAGGGATTTTTGAGGAATGACGATGGTTGGGGCGGAGAATCCAAACTCTCCCTCAGTGTTGTGCGAAAACGTGCCCACTTGTTTAGTTTTTCTGTGTTTTTGTAAATAATGTTAGCTTAGTTCTTCTTCCTCCTCTTCCTCCTCTTCCTCCTCTTCCTCCTCTTCTCTCTCTCCGCCATTCCTCATGAACCTCAGACTCTTCTTCTTCTACCCCTCCTCCGTAGCCTCACCGTCTTCATCTCTTCCATTATCATCACCCACCTCCTCCACCCTCACATCCCTCCACTCCTCTTCCTCCTCTTCCGTCTGTACTATCTTCTCCTCTTCCTCTTCATCTTCTCCTCTTCCTCCTCTTCCGTCTGTACTATCTTCTCCTCTTCCTCCTCTTCTGTCTGTACTATCTTCTCCTCTTCCTCCTCTACCGTCTGTGCTATCTTCTCCTCTTCCTCCTCTTCCGTCTGTACTATCTTCTCCTCTTCCTCCTCTACTGTCTGTACTATCTTCTCCTCTTCCTCCTCTACCGTCTGTGCTATCTTCTCCTCTTCCTCCTCTTCCGTCTGTACTATCTTCTCCTCTTCCTCCTCTTCTGTCTGTACTATCTTCTCCTCTTCCTCCTCTACCGTCTGTACTATCTTCTCCTCTTCCTCCTCTTCTGTCTGTACTATCTTCTCCTCTTCCTCCTCTACTGTCTGTACTATCTTCTCCTCTTCCTCCTCTTCTGTCTGTACTATCTTCTCCTCTTCCTCCTCTTCTGTCTGTACTATCTTCTCCTCTTCCTCCTCTTCCGTCTGTACTATCTTCTCCTCTTCCTCCTCTTCTGTCTGTACTATCTTCTCCTCTTCCTCCTCTTCCGTCTGTACTATCTTCTCCTCTTCCTCCTCTTCTGTCTGTACTATCTTCTCCTCTTCCTCCTCTTCTGTCTGTACTATCTTCTCCTCTTCCTCCTCTTCCATCTGTACTATCTTCTCCTCTTCCTCTTCATCTTCTCCTCTTCCTCCTCCACCCTCACATCCCTCCACTCCTCTTCCTCCTCTTCTGTCTGTACTATGTTCTCCTCTTCCTCCTCTTCTGTCTGTACTATCTTCTCCTCTTCCTCCTCTTCCATCTGTACCGTCTCCTCCTCTTCCTCCTCTTCTGTCTGTACTATCTTCTCCTCTTCCTCCTCTTCCTCCTCTTCCGTCTGTACTATCTTCTCCTCTTCCTCCTCTACTGTCTGTACTATCTTCTCCTCTTCCTCCTCTACTGTCTGTACTATCTTCTCCTCTTCCTCCTCTACTGTCTGTACTATCTTCTCCTCTTCCTCCTCTTCCGTCTGTACTATCTTCTCCTCTTCCTCCTCTTCTGTCTGTACTATCTTCTCCTCTTCCTCCTCTTCCTCCTCTTCTGTCTGTACTATCTTCTCCTCTTCCTCCTCTTCTGTCTGTACTATCTTCTCCTCTTCCTCCTCTTCTGTCTGTACTATCTTCTCCTCTTCCTCCTCTACCGTCTGTACTATCTTCTCCTCTTCCTCCTCCACTGTTTGTACTATCTTCTCCTCTTCCTCCTCTTCTGTCTGTACTATCTTCTCCTCTTCCTCCTCTTCTGTCTGTACTATCTTCTCCTCTTCCTCCTCTTCCGTCTGTACTATCTTCTCCTCTTCCTCCTCTTCTGTCTGTACTATCTTCTCCTCTTCCTCCTCTTCTGTCTGTACTATCTTCTCCTCTTCCTCCTCTTCCGTCTGTACTATCTTCTCCTCTTCCTCCTCTTCTGTCTGTACTATCTTCTCCTCTTCCTCCTCTTCTGTCTGTACTATCTTCTCCTCTTCCTCCTCTTCCATCTGTACTATCTTCTCCTCTTCCTCTTCATCTTCTCCTCTTCCTCCTCCACCCTCACATCCCTCCACTCCTCTTCCTCCTCTTCTGTCTGTACTATGTTCTCCTCTTCCTCCTCTTCTGTCTGTACTATCTTCTCCTCTTCCTCCTCTTCCATCTGTACCGTCTCCTCCTCTTCCTCCTCTTCTGTCTGTACTATCTTCTCCTCTTCCTCCTCTTCCGTCTGTACTATCTTCTCCTCTTCCTCCTCTTCTGTCTGTACTATCTTCTCCTCTTCCTCCTCTACTGTCTGTACTATCTTCTCCTCTTCCTCCTCTTCTGTCTGTACTATCTTCTCCTCTTCCTCCTCTTCCGTCTGTACTATCTTCTCCTCTTCCTCCTCTTCTGTCTGTACTATCTTCTCCTCTTCCTCCTCTTCCTCCTCTTCTGTCTGTACTATCTTCTCCTCTTCCTCCTCTTCTGTCTGTACTATCTTCTCCTCTTCCTCCTCTACTGTCTGTACTATCTTCTCCTCTTCCTCCTCTTCTGTCTGTACTATCTTCTCCTCTTCCTCTTCATCTTCTCCTCTTCCTCCTCTACTGTCTGTACTATCTTCCCCTCTTCCTCCTCTACCGTCTGTACTATCTTCTCCTCTTCCTCCTCTTCTGTCTGTACTATCTTCTCCTCTTCCTCCTCTACTGTCTGTACTATCTTCTCCTCTTCCTCCTCTACTGTCTGTACTATCTTCTCCTCTTCCTCCTCTTCCGTCTGTACTATCTTCTCCTCTTCCTCCTCTTCTGTCTGTACTATCTTCTCCTCTTCCTCCTCTACTGTCTGTACTATCTTCTCCTCTTCCTCCTCTTCTGTCTGTACTATCTTCTCCTCTTCCTCTTCATCTTCTCCTCTTCCTCCTCTACTGTCTGTACTATCTTCTCCTCTTCCTCCTCTTCTGTCTGTACTATCTTCTCCTCTTCCTCTTCATCTTCTCCTCTTCCTCATCTTCCTCCTCTACTGTCTGTACTATCTTCTCCTCTTCCTCTTCATCTTCTCCTCTTCCTCCTCTACCGTCTGTACTATCTTCTCCTCTTCCTCCTCTTCTGTCTGTACTATCTTCTCCTCTTCCTCCTCTACTGTCTGTACTATCTTCTCCTCTTCCTCCTCTTCCGTCTGTACTATCTTCTCCTCTTCCTCCTCTTCTGTCTGTACTATCTTCTCCTCTTCCTCCTCTTCTGTCTGTACTATCTTCTCCTCTTCCTCCTCTACCGTCTGTACTATCTTCTCCTCTTCCTCCTCCACTGTTTGTACTATCTTCTCCTCTTCCTCCTCTTCTGTCTGTACTATCTTCTCCTCTTCCTCCTCTTCTGTCTGTACTATCTTCTCCTCTTCCTCCTCTTCCGTCTGTACTATCTTCTCCTCTTCCTCCTCTACTGTCTGTACTATCTTCTCCTCTTCCTCCTCTTCTGTCTGTACTATCTTCTCCTCTTCCTCCTCTTCTGTCTGTACTATCTTCTCCTCTTCCTCCTCTTCCATCTGTACTATCTTCTCCTCTTCCTCTTCATCTTCTCCTCTTCCTCCTCCACCCTCACATCCCTCCACTCCTCTTCCTCCTCTTCTGTCTGTACTATGTTCTCCTCTTCCTCCTCTTCTGTCTGTACTATCTTCTCCTCTTCCTCCTCTTCCATCTGTACCGTCTCCTCCTCTTCCTCCTCTTCTGTCTGTACTATCTTCTCCTCTTCCTCCTCTACTGTCTGTACTATCTTCTCCTCTTCCTCCTCTTCTGTCTGTACTATCTTCTCCTCTTCCTCCTCTTCCTCCTCTTCTGTCTGTACTATCTTCTCCTCTTCCTCCTCTTCTGTCTGTACTATCTTCTCCTCTTCCTCCTCTACTGTCTGTACTATCTTCTCCTCTTCCTCCTCTTCTGTCTGTACTATCTTCTCCTCTTCCTCCTCTACTGTCTGTACTATCTTCTCCTCTTCCTCCTCTTCTGTCTGTACTATCTTCTCCTCTTCCTCTTCATCTTCTCCTCTTCCTCCTCTACTGTCTGTACTATCTTCCCCTCTTCCTCCTCTACCGTCTGTACTATCTTCTCCTCTTCCTCCTCTTCTGTCTGTACTATCTTCTCCTCTTCCTCCTCTACTGTCTGTACTATCTTCTCCTCTTCCTCCTCTTCCGTCTGTACTATCTTCTCCTCTTCCTCCTCTTCTGTCTGTACTATCTTCTCCTCTTCCTCCTCTACCGTCTGTACTATCTTCTCCTCTTCCTCCTCCACTGTTTGTACTATCTTCTCCTCTTCCTCCTCTTCTGTCTGTACTATCTTCTCCTCTTCCTCCTCTACCGTCTGTACTATCTTCTCCTCTTCCTCCTCTACTGTCTGTACTATCTTCTCCTCTTCCTCCTCTTCTGTCTGTACTATCTTCTCCTCTTCCTCCTCTTCTGTCTGTACTATCTTCTCCTCTTCCTCCTCTACCGTCTGTACTATCTTCTCCTCTTCCTCCTCCACTGTTTGTACTATCTTCTCCTCTTCCTCCTCTTCTGTCTGTACTATCTTCTCCTCTTCCTCCTCTACCGTCTGTACTATCTTCTCCTCTTCCTCCTCTTCCGTCTGTACTATCTTCTCCTCTTCCTCCTCTTCTGTCTGTACTATCTTCTCCTCTTCCTCCTCTACTGTCTGTACTATCTTCTCCTCTTCCTCCTCTTCTGTCTGTACTATCTTCTCCTCTTCCTCCTCTTCTGTCTGTACTATCTTCTCCTCTTCCTCCTCTTCCTCCTCTACTGTCTGTACTATCTCCCCCTCTTCCTCCTCTACCGTCTGTACTATCGTCTCCTCTTCCTCCTCTTCCGTCTGTACTATCTTCTCCTCTTCCTCCTCTTCTGTCTGTACTATCTTCTCCTCTTCCTCCTCTTCTGTCTGTACTATCTTCTCCTCTTCCTCCTCTTCTGTCTGTACTATCTTCTCCTCTTCCTCCTCTTCTGTCTGTACTATCTTCTCCTCTTCCTCCTCTTCTGTCTGTGCTATCTTCTCCTCTTCCTCCTCTTCTGTCTGTACTATCGTCTCCTCTTCCTCCTCTTCCGTCTGTACTATCTTCTCCTCTTCCTCCTCTTCTGTCTGTACCATCTTCTCCTCTTCCTCCTCTTCTGTCTGTACTATCTTCTCCTCTTCCTCCTCTTCTGTCTGTACTATCTTCTCCTCTTCCTCCTCTTCTGTTTGTACTATCTTCTCCTCTTCCTCCTCTTCTGTCTGTGCTATCTTCTCCTCTTCCTCCTCTTCTGTCTGTACTATCTTCTCCTCTTCCTCCTCTACTGTCTGTACTATCTTCTCCTCTTCCTCCTCTTCTGTCTGTACTATCTTCTCCTCTTCCTCCTCTTCCTCGTCATCTTCTCCTCTTCCTCCTCCACCCTCACATCCCTCCACTCCTCTTCCTCCTCTTCTGTCTGTACTATCTTCTCCTCTTCCTCCTCCCCCCTCACACCCCTCCACTCCTCTTCCTCCTCTTCTGTCTGTACTATCTTCTCCTCTTCCTCCTCTTCTGTCTGTACTATCTTCTCCTCTTCCTCCTCTTCTGTCTGTACTATCTTCCTCTCTTCCTCCTCTACTGTCTGTACCTTCTTCTCCTCTTCCTTCTCTTCCTCCTCTTCTGTCTGTACTATCTTCTCCTCTTCCTCCTCTTCTGTCTGTACTATCTTCTCCTCTTCCTCCTCTTCTGTCTGTACTATCTTCTCCTCTTCCTCCTCTTCCGTCTTCAAACGTCTCCTTTTGTCCAAAGATGCGTTTCAGACAAACACTAGAACGGCGTTTTACATTTCTGCTCCGACACCGACGACAAACTAAACCCCAAACATTTAAACTGGTCCCGATGTCGCTTCACTCTTCTTCACTTTTCACAAGAAATCACTGTTTTGTGTTTTTTTATGTCGGACCTCCTGTGACCCGCTGCCTCCTCCTCCTCCTCCTCCTCCTCCTCCTGCTGTCACTTTGCCATTTTCCTCCAGGAAGCAGCTCGGCCGCTTTGTTTGGCTTCAAAATGACCCGTCCGTCCGTCCGTCTGTCTGTCCGTCTGTCCGTCTGTCTGTCTGTCCTCAGTCTGCACCCACAAAAGATATTGGAGCACCACCACATGCAGCTGGTTTTGTACCAGGAGGACTTTTGTGTCCTCTGTGGTCGCTGCGGTTCGATTCTGATCAAATGCACAAACTAAACTCGTACAAACGTGATGATTCTTGAGCCGGTGCGCGGACGCCGGCTGTGTTGACGCCGGCTGTGTTGACGCCGGCTGTGTTGATGCCGGCTGTGTTGGTGGGTCTTTCTCCGGGTTTGTTTGTCTAACTCTCCGGCGGTTTGTCCGTTCACATCTCACTGTCTTTTCCCACCGGTCTGTTCGGCTCACGCACCTGTCTGTCTCTCTGTCCCTTTGACTGAGCGGCCGTCTGTCTGACTTGATACTTTCTTCACGTTTCTGTCTCTTCCCTCTTCCCCGTCCGTCTGTCTGAGCGCTGCCGCCTGTCCGGCCTGTCCGTCCGTCTGTCTGCGGACGGACAGTTTAAATCCGGTCTCACCTTCCCTCCTGAACTCTTCCTGCCTCTTGTTATCTTTTGTAGGATTCAGAGAAAGTCGACTAAACTTTCTGTGCACCGTGTTTCTCTCAGTTAATCCTCGGGGACAACAGGAAGTGAGTTTACAGACTTTTCCGTCCACGGAAAACAAAAAAGGAGACGTCTCGAGTCTTTATTCTGATGCTTTAATGCTTTAACTCCGTCTCCTGCACAGGAATCTCCTGCACCTATTGTCTGTCTGTGTCTCTGACCTTTGACCTCCCTCTTGTAGAGCCGGGGCCCTGGAGGTCGAAGCTTTTTGTGCTTTCACGCTGACCGCGGGTCGCTTTAGAGGAGAGTGTCTGTGAAGGAAACGCGGATTAACCCCGGAACAAAAAGAACAAAGTGATTTTTAAAGAATAGAGATGAGTTCGTTCTTTGGGGTTAAATCAGCGGTCGCGCCGAGAGAGCGGCGGCCCGGCCGAGGAGGATAAATCGTTCGCTTCCTCTCTTAAATAAAGTCAATTAGTGGATGAGGCACCAGCGATAATCGGAACTGGTCGCCGGGTGACATCCATCACTTTCCACCTCCCCTTCACAGCTCAACCCCCCACCGCCACTGCCACCAGCAGCTCTGCTCAGCTCAGCTCTGCGGCCTCGGCGCTCAGGAGGAGAGCGGGTTGAAAAAAAAAATGGCTGACGTCTCAGCGAGCGTGTCAGCGGGAGGGGAAGACTACGCCTTTACTGTACATGTGTGGAACGTGCAGCGGTTTCCACGAAAAGCCTCTCAGAGCAGATGGTCGCAACGTGGAAAAAAGAAAGGGAGGAACGGGCGAAGAGAGCGAGGGAACATACAGCAGAAATGAAAGCATGCATACGTAATAGAGCGTGAAGCCACGAGGTGAGGATGAAGAGCGGCTCGGGATGTTCCTCCCCCACTTTTCTTGTTTCATGTGTAGGAAAAAAAAAAAGCGAGGGGGGAGGGGAGCGAGGCCGGGGCCTTCTGACAGAGGTGAAAGCGAGGGGAGGTTAGGGGCGGGAGCGAGGGGCGAGGGGCGGGAGCGATGGGCGGAGTCTGCGGTGAAACTGGCACCTCGGCGAGCCACTCAGACGTCGGCGCTCGACGTAAGACAGAAAAAAACCCCGGTGGAAGATGGAGATAATTCTAATTAGAAGTGACTGTGCGTGCCAGTGATCCATGCAGACTATTAGTGTTGTCACGAAACACTGCGGATGCTACTGAGCATGCTCAGTGAGTCGGGCGGCCCCCGCATCACTGGGCGAAGGGAAGGTCACGTCGCCTGGGTGTGCAAGCAGCGAGCGCTCCCTCAGCACGCTCTGGGTTGCCTGGATGCTGCACGCGATCTTCACCGGGGGGCGGGGTGGGAGCGAGCGCCGGGTCACGGCTCTTTTTTTTTTTTTTTTTTTTTTCTGCGTTTGTTTGTTTGGAAATATACCGCAGCGCAGTTTTGCTGCATTCTGAAAAAAGCCCGTGCCCTTAAAAAAAACACCACAACAAGCATGGACAGAGTTCACTTCACTGACGCCGGAGCAGAAACAAAGCAAAGCACGGGGGAAACAAAAGCGGGGCGCGCCACGGCGTCGCCACTCAACGGGACGGGAAAGCCGCGCGGCGTGTCACGAGGGCTCCAGTGTGATGCAAACACACAGTTAACCCTCGCACTTTCACAAACACAAGCCCTTCATTTTGCACCTCGGGGCCCCTTTAAACTCCGCGTCTTTAAGGTGGAATTGTAACTTTCGGGCTCAGACGATGAAGATTAAAGGTCCCGGGACTTAATTGAAGGTTTCCCTGAACATAATCTTTTAAATTCAGAGATTTAAAGTATTAAATTCAGAGATTTAAAGAACCCAGAGTTCATGTTCAAGTGTGTTTGCAAACATTAAAGGATCATTTCACTCCAATTTTAATCATTTTGAGGACGTTTTAGTTTTAAACACTTTATAAAAAACAATAAAAAACATAAATTATAATATATTTCTGTATTATTTGTTCTTGTTTCACGTGGTTTTATGCTCATAACTGTTTTTTAAATACACATAATTGTGTAAATTAGTAAAACCTGCAGGAGAATCTCTGTGTAAAGACTTAAATATGATGTTTATGGATAAAATACAAGTTTATTTGTGTTTTGATCAAAGAATCAGTAAAAACAAGTCATTTAAAGCTGCTCTTCGTGTGTGTGTGTGTGTGTGTGTGTGTGTGTGTGTGTGTGTGTGTGTGTGTGTGTGTGTGTGTGTGTGTGTGTGTGTGTGTGTGTGTGTGTGTGTGTGTGTGTGTGTGTGTGTGTGTGTGAGAGAGAGATGAGGGGGGTTGGTGCTGATCTACATTCATCCCAGTTCATTCGATCATTTCTATGTTATTTTAATGTTAGTTCTACATTTTTATTTAATTTACATTTATGTATTTTATATTTATACATGTATATATATTTATATGTATGCATGTGCATGTTGTTAATATGCTTTAGCTCAATGAATGAATGGTTTTAAATATATTTATACCTTTTACACAATTCCATGAAATCGTCATAAGCTGCAAACATATTTGTGAATATATAAAACACAGTCTTTATTTCCTGCATATGATTCTGTCACGTCTTAAAATGCACTTTTGCTGCACACGTTTATTCATTTACTGTTGATTTTTAAACTAAATATCACAAAAAAAGCTGCGATTTGATCGTCTTAAATGCAAATCACCCACAAAATGATGACAGGGAATGAAAGTGTTCATCAAAATGAATCTAATTTTTAGCATTTTTTTGAGTTGGTTTTAGTTTCTCCAGTGACTTTTGTGTCACTTTTAACAGCGTGTCACGGATCTCTGCAGAAAGAGTCCGATGACTCTTTGAACACATTTGTATTTCAGAGAAAAGACGTTTTGCTGAACATTAATATTCTGATTTATTTGATTTTTATTTCTTATTAAAGATAAAAAAGAAGCTTTTACTTTCCTGTTAAAGTCTGTTTCACTGTCTTTCACTGTGTGTGTGTGTGTGTGTGTGTGTGTGTGTGTGTGTGTGTGTGTGTGTGTGTGTGTGTGTGTGTGTGTATGTGTGTGTGTGTGTGTGTGTGTGTGTGTGTGTGTGTGTGTGTGTGTGTGTGTGTGTGTGTGTGTGTGTGTGTGTGTGTGTGTGTGTGATTTCTGATCACAGGAGGAAAAGGTTGAAATTAGCATTTGAGTCATTTTTTTATGGATTCAACTGTTTTAAAAATGAATAAAAAAATAAAGAATTCCTCTAAAAACTCTGTGAATCTTTACACCAGTTAAATCTGGACGGAAACAATCTTCATTAAAATAACCACTAAATTAATTTAAATTCAGTAAATACAAAAAAATATTATAATTTTAAAGCAATGCAGAAAATCAGGGGTCATGATTGAGGTTTTGTGTGTTTTTATCTTAATGAAAATACATTAAATAATGTAAAAAATGACAAATTTTAGACTTATTTATTCTAATTTAACACTGTGATGCTTTCACTGACTGTTAGCAGCGTGGGAAATCACAGTACCTTCAGTTAAAGAGGGTAATTTATTCACAGACCTGTTTTTCTGTTGTTTTCTGAGTAACTTTCATCACAAAAAGTGAATTTTCCCGCGTCGATCGTCGACGTTTGCTGCAAGTAACTCGTCTCTTTTGTCTCCACAGCTGCTCTGAGATCAGTTTCCACGGACGGAGACGTTTTAACTGCACCGAGTTCTTCGCTCCTGAGCCGGTGAGATTCAAACAAACCTCACTTTTACCTCAGACACTTTTCATAAAGCTTCATCTGCTCGATCAAACTGGTTTATTATAATCTGCAGATTTTGTGTCAGAACCTCGGAGAGTTTCCTTCCACTTTACTTTTTATTTTATTCTCAGAAGACGAATTTTAGGACGTTTCTCTGCAACAAGTGAAGCTTTTTTTAACCTCAGAATTGAAACTCACATTATTAAAATGACTGAAAACACTTGAAACTGAAAAAAAATGACTTTATGGTCAAATGTATTAAATTAGTCCAAGTAAATTTTACATAGTTACATTTAAATTAAGTGTGAACCAGAATAAATTAAGTAAAAATTTCAATATTTAAACATTTAAACATTTTATTCATGTAATAAATTCACTGAATAGAAAGAGAACATGTTATTATAGATTTAAAAATACAATTTAAACAATTTAACGTCACTGCAAATAATTACATTTTACTTTGAAAATCTTTTTTGTCATGGATGAGTGATTTCCTGTAAATGTGACGTTTCTTTCTCATATCTGTGAAAACTGTGACGTACATTTAATTATATATTTAAAAATACAATTTAAAAATGTATTTATAGTCACTGCACATTTACTTTAAAATACTAATTCAGTTTTACTCTGAAATCTTGTCGTGGATGAGTGATTTCCTGTACAACAGAACAGGAGGTCGAACACATTCCGCGGTGGCACTGTTTGAGTCCGTACGTGCAAACGTACTCACAGGATGAACTTCCATCTCTCTACGACCTCCTGTCACCGAGATACTGCAGAAAAACACTCACCGCAAACTCCCATGATGCATTGCGGGACATATTTTATCAGAAAATTGCATTTTTCTCACGGATAACGCATCATGAACACAAGTATGATACATCACTGTGTTGGTGTTAATATCAGCGATCAGAATCTTATTTATAATAATAAAAATGTCCGAGAGTAAACTGGATGGGTAGGACATGCACTTAAAGCTACTTTAAAGCACTTAAAGCTACTTTAAAGCACTTAAAGTTACTTTAAAGCACTTAAAGTAGCGAGGGGGCTGCCAATGACCGGCGCCCCGAGCAGTTGGGCGTGCAGTGTGCAGTGCAGTGCCCAGGAGATGAACTGGCAGCTCTCCAGCCACCAGTCCACGCTCCATACATGGTCCACACAGGGACTCAAACCGGTGACCCTACGGTTCCCAGCGGAGTCACCTATGGACTGAGCTCCTGTGCCGTCTTTGTGAGAAGTGATGAGCTCCTACATAAAGACATGATTTAACACTTTTGGTTATTTAAAGTTAAAGATGCAGCGATCCAATCAGATACGGACACCTGGGCTGAGCGTGTCGGACGATACCAGATACCGATCCTACTGTTAAATGAATGAATGGCCTGTGATAGTTGGGAATCAAACCCAGGTCAACTGCTTGGTTGGCAGCTATGCTCACCACTATACCACCATCGCCTAATGGTCTTTTCCTCTAGTGTGGTGAAGACAGAGATGTATCAGACGATCATGTGAGATGGGACATTCTGCATGTGATTGATGAAGGGTTGCCATAGTTTACAGAAAAAACGTATTTTATCCCGCAGTGAGTGTGTTTTCTCCTCCAGAGGCTTCACTTCTGAGAGCCACGGTCCAACTGTGGACGCTCGGGCTTCCGTTTAATGGAAATGCACTTTTTTTGGAGGACTTCTTTGAGTTTAATTGTGTGATTATTTATAAGATTTGACTCTGAGAAGGTTCCCAAAAGGCGCAGCCCGGGGTCGAACGGGGAAGCGGCTCCATGTAGTGTGGATAAAGCGTCACAGATCCCCTGCACTGCCAGGTGGAGCGAAGGAAAGCGCCCTCAGCTAGAGCGCGTCTAAAGCACGGGGGGAGGGGAGTGGGACTGTGCAGCGTGGAGGAGGGGGGGGGGGGGGGTGAATCTGATGTAAGGAATGAGTCTGAATGAACCTTTATCTTGAGTTTTACACGTAACACCGTTGCTTCATAGGTCCCTCCACTGTTACGTCGCTTTTACTCTGAAATAATACCCAGATAATAAACCTTCACACTGAGGTTCAGTCTCTCTCTGTTGCACAGTTAAACGTTTTGCACCTTTGCACACTTTCACGCACGTACAAAGGGAATACTTCTTTTAACTTCCATGATTCGCACTCGTGTGACGTGCAGATTTCACTCCAGGGGGGAAATAAAAGTATCTCTCTGTCCGTCCGTCTGAGAGCAACAGGAAGTTTTCCAGCTCGTTCCTGATTCACAGCTGTTCAGTTGCTCCCACTTTGGGGATTTGTCTTGTTTTCGCTCAGATTGAGGGATTATTTTTCCCTCTCCAGGTGGAAACCTCGAATGAACCCTCAGGCTTAAAAAAAACCTGCTGTAGCATTTAAAAATATATATAAATGCATCGCTGGGGATCCTGAATTCCTCCAAAACTCTTTTTTTAGTTGCTTTTCTTAACCCGAACGTCTCAAACTTACTCACGTGGTGTTTTCAAGGCGTCATCTTTAGCATAAAACTCTCTCTTTCCCTTTAAAGCTGCAGTTTATGACCGTAAATATACAGTTTGATGTTGTTTTTGAAGAGCAAACATTAAAGAAACACACGTTTTTCTTCACTTCACCGTTTTGTTTTAATGTCAAATACGGAAACAAATGATGACTTTACACTGCGACAGAGAGAAAGGGAAGGTTCCCCTGAAGCACGTGACAGAAAACACTTACTGATACTGACTGAAAGAAGAAAATAAACGATTGTTACGGCCTCCAAACAATGAATAAATTGACTCAGTGGCTCAAACTGGAGACTGAAACATAAAAGAAGGACACCACAGAAGATAGAACTTTAATTAAACAACTTATCGCAACAGGAAATAAACATTCATAAAGGAAAACAAGCAAAATGCAAATGAGGATCTTACCAAAATAAGAAATCAGCAAATAGGACCTGGAGATGCGAAAATGGAGGGGGGGGGGGGGGGGGGGGGGGGGGGGACCAGGCCACCCCCTATAGGGACGTGGAAGCTGGCCCCCCTCCCTACCTAACAAAACCAAATTATAAACTGATGGCGCCCTCCCACTGTGCTTCCGTCCCGTGCCCCGTGCTTTAGGGTCCTTGTCCCCCCCTCCAGGCCCGTTTGTACTCACACTACCTGGGCCTCGGATAATGCTTCTTGCTGCCTATACGTCATCACGCCGTAACACGCCACACGCATTGATGACGTCATGGCAATGCGTGGCTTTGTTTCCAGATCTTTCCGTGGACCTCGGAGTTTTTGTGCGTCTTGTCGACTGTTTTTGAATCTTTTCATCGACCAAATCTGCAGTAAACACTCCACCTCCGCATCACACCAACGTGAACCTTTCACCGCCATTGTTTGAAATGTCCGTGCATGGTCCCTCCTTCTTTTTTCTACGTCCCAACAGGCGCACAGGAAATGACCTCAGAACCGCCGTAGGCCTCGTGCTCGTGCTCGTACACGTGCGCACGTGCTTTACAAAAGCCCACCTCTCTCAGACGGGCCGTGGACGGTCAGCTGGCCGCAGTTATGCGCGGAGCGGTTGCACTCACACTGGTCAAACGCACTAGACTTGACCCGAAAAACCTGTTTTGGCCCGGTGCGGAAGGACAGTGTGAGTGCGCCCTGAATGAAGAAAGAAGGCTGCCGGCCAAAAATAAAACTACTACTTAATCAAAGATTACGTGGGCCCAAAGGTGCTGGTGGGTCTGTGTCTCCCGAGGGAACGGTCTCGCTGGCTTTATAAAGCAGGTTGGCATCAGGGAGCTGATCGGCTGCAGGTGTGTCAGCCTGATCGCCGACCTGCTGAGAAAAGGGAGAACAGGTTTAGGCACATGGAGGAGATCTTTCATGGCCACACGCAACAACAATCAACAAATGTGTCCAGGGCTGAGGATATTAAATGATGGTTAAATGAGACTTTATACAACGACACAACAAATACATTCAGCCTGTGATAAATGAAAGAGCGAGGTCATAGATTCTGATTAAAGTGAGCTGCAGTCCTGAGATTTAACGTCCCTACATTCAGTTTCAGTGTATTTCTGAACCCTTAAATCAAATAAAGAGTCAAGTGTTGGACGTGTGCAGTTCTTCTGCCTTTGTCACAGTGTTTGTTTAAAAGCGACGGGAAGGTGATGATTTTTATTCCCTGTGAAGCTTCAACAGAAAATACTGAGTAACAAAAAAAACAAAACACATAGAACACAGAAAATGTGCCAGACGCTCACGAGTGTGAACGCACAGTCGGGCACTGACGCACCAGAGTGTGTCTGCTTCGTGCCACACACACACTAATACCTCTGTGAACTGGCTTCAGCTTTCAGCTTCAAGCACCAAGAGACAGATTCAGCAATAAACACATAAGAGGAGGAAAATGACAACAATTACAAACCCCAGCAACAGGAAACGTCGGTGCAATAGCATGAAGACAACACTTTAGAGCTCTGTATGAAGTCCCCAGGAGAAGCAGAGGGTGGTGCAGGTGCTGGGGGTAAAAACTGGACACAGAGCCCCGTTCGTTCCTATGAAAGCTGCTCAGTGGCACATGAAGTCAAAAAAGTGCATAAAAATACCCAAATGATGTCACTCCTCCCACTGTAACGGGCCGTAGATCACTCTACTTCCTGTTTAGCTCTCCAGCCGACGTGAACTGGGATTAAATGATTTAATCGTGCAGCTTTTCTCGTCTGTTGTCCGACCAAATTTATCAAATTTTGATAGTGAAGCGAGTCATTTTGCAGAGGTTGTGACCCTCGGAACAAAGGATCCACTCGTTCGTCATGTAAGTTGATGGAAAAAGTGTTTTTTGGGGCATCGGGGGACGAACACAGAAGCTGTCATTCCACCGTTTGACCACTGTGTCCAATTGGCTTCAGAGTCCTGGTGCGTTTGTCCTCTGACGATGCTGCAGACTCCAAGGAGCGCCGGGCTGAGCGCGCCGGGATTATCCGAGTGGAAGTCGGCGCTAATGACCTGTGAAGGACTTTGTTTAGCGTGGCAGGGGTCAGCGGGCCCGAACAGGCACGCTTTAAACTTCAGCCATGCAGCAGATTAGATGCCACTTGACACAGAGGCTCAAAGGCCGGCCGCCGACCAGAATAAGCCTCAACACGGACGCACACCTCCAAAAAGACTGCGTCTCACTGCTCTACACCTAAACATGCCGCAGGGCTGTTGTCCTGTTTCTGTAGCAGCAAGAATCACAACGTCTGCTCAGATTTATGAGCTTTATTTCAAAGATCTGTACAACTGCTCGTGTTGGCTTCTTTAAAAACAGGGCCAAAAGGTCAGAGGCCCTGACTCATTACACGTTGCTGAAAATGATCACAAAGAGATGCAAAATGACCACAAGTATACACAAAATGCCCACAGTGACAAAAAATTACTATAGGGATGCAAAATGGCCGCAAGTAAACACAAAACGACTTAAAATGACTACAAAGAGATGCGAAATGACTACAAAAGATGCAAAATGACTACAAAGAGATGCAAAATGACCACAAAGAGATGCGAAATGACTATAAAAAGATGCAAAATGACTACAAAGAGATGCAAAATGACTACAAAGAGATGCAAAATGACCACAAAGAGATGCGAAATGACTACAAAAAGATGCAAAATGACTACAAAGAGATGCAAAATGACCACAAAGAGATGCGAAATGACTACAAAGAGATGCAAAATGACCACAAAGAGATGCAAAATGACCACAAAGAGATGCAAAATGACCACAAAGAGATGCAAAATGACTACAAAGAGATTCAAAATGACTACAAAGAGATGCAAAATGACCACAAAGAGATGCAAAATGACCACAAAGAGATGCAAAATGACTACAAAGAGATGCAAAATGACTACAAAAAGATGCAAAATGACTACAAAGAGATGCAAAATGACCACAAAGAGATGCGAAATGACTACAAAGAGATGCAAAATGACCACAAAGAGATGCAAAATGACCACAAAGAGATGCAAAATGACCACAAAGAGATGCAAAATGACCACAAAGAGATGCAAAATGACCACAAAGAGATGCAAAATGACTACAAAGAGATTCAAAATGACTACAAAGAGATGCAAAATGACTACAGAGAGATGCGAAATGACCACAAGTAAACACAAAATGACTAAAAATGACAACAAAGAGATGCAAAATTACAGAAAATAGAACCATAACGACCACATAGAGACAAAAAATGACGACAAATACACACAAAATGAAATAAAATAGATGCAAAATGACTTAAAATAGATGCAAAACAATTACAAAAAGACACAAAACAACAAAATATAGAAACAAAATAGCTACAAAAAGACTAGAAGATGAATTTTAGGTTCCTGTGTAGACCGTGGGGGTCACGTGTCGGGGCCCCGGGGCCACGGGCTCAGAACATGTCCACGGTCTCAACAGAACCCACAGCTCAGGAAAACTCTGAGGGAGGATCTGGTCTTTTGTTTTCTGCCCTAATCTGCAGAGACGTTCCCGTCGGGTCACGTTGGGTTTGGGGCCCGCTGCATGTTCAGCGCCGCGCTCGAGTGTTTGGCGAGTCATGAATATCTGCTGTGTGGTAAATACAAGGAAGTTGAGCGTGACAGAAACCAGACACCAAAGGAGAGACATTGTTCGAAACCACGTCTCGCTTGTTAAATTTTTACAAACACGACGTCGTCAGGGCTCCGTCGTCACGTCCCCCCAGAGACGCTCCGCCGCCGGCTGCCTCCAATATTGATCTTTACTAACAGACAACGTTACGTCTCAATAATGGAAGATGTGGAAAGAACTACTGTGACCTGAATCTGCTCACGAGGGACACGTGCGTGAACTCAGAGTGTTTTTTAAACCAGTCTGAAACCAGAGACACGACTACAGACGCCCAGAGGGGCCGCTTCATGTGCCCGACTACAAAATAACACCACAATAGTGTTTACTCAGCATCTTTTTCACACAGTGTGACGCTCGTTTGAGTTCAATTCAGAAGGAAAAGAGTTCCCACCAAGCAGCGGTGTCCAGTTCAGTACAGTACAATACGATGCGATGCGGTATGATACGATACGATAAAATGTGCTACATCACGGTACATTACGGAACTGTACGATGTGATAAAATGAAGTACAATACATTATGGTACGTTATGATACGATGCGATACAGTACAATGCGGTTCATAGCGGTTCATTACGGTACAGTAAGGTACGATGCAATACAATACACGGCAGTACAATACGGTACGTTATGATATTATATGATGTGATACAGTACAATACGGTGCAATATAATACATTACAATACATTGCGCTACATTATGGTAAAGTACGACACGATGCAATTACGATACATTATACTACATTATGGTACGGTACGATATGATACGGTATGATTCAATACATTACATACATAACAGTACATTACGGTACATTGCGATACATTACGGTACATTACGGTACATTACGGTACATTACGGTACATTACGGCACATTGCGATACATTACGGTACATTACGGTACATTACGGTACATTGCGATACATTACGGTATATTCCAGTACATTCCGGTACATTGCGGTACATTGCGGTACATTACGGTACATTGCGGTACATTACGGTACATTACGGTACATTACGGTACATTGCGATACATTACGGTACATTCCAGTACATTCCAGTACATTGCGGTACATTGCGGTACATTGCGGTACATTACAGTACTTTACGGTACATTGCGGTACATTACAGTACATTACAGTACATTACAGTACATTGCGGTACATTACGGTACATTGCGGTACATTACAGTACATTACGGTACATTGCGGTACATTGCGGTACATTACGGTACATTACGGTACATTACAGTACATTACAGTACATTGCGGTACATTACTGTACATTGCGATACATTACGGTACATTGCGGTACATTACAGTACTTTACGGTACATTGCGGTACATTACGGTACATTGGGGTACTTAACGGTACATTACGGTACATTACTGTACGGTATGGTATGATTTGATACGATGGGATACAGTACAATACGGTACGTTTTGGTACTTTACGGTGTGATATGATACAAAACAATAGGTCTCTCCTACAGCAACTGTTCATTCATAAGTTTGTTGTGTTTGCAGAAGCTCCAGTTAAAAGACTCTTTATCATGGGTGGCAGTTTTCAGAAACAAACGTATCTACTTTCTACAAACACTAGACAATACTGTTCTCTCGACACTACGTGTGATTTACATTTTAAAGCTCTGAGCTCATCCTGAACCTCAGCAGTGCACCTTCCTCTGTACTTCACACAGTGACGCGGTGGAGCTTCTATAGGGGGACTTTGTCAGGCAGTCAGTCAGTCCCGAAGGTCTTTCTGGCTCACTGAGGCGTGAACGGGCGAGTGCCGAGGAAGAAGCAGTGACGATGTCTGCAGGCGCATGTTTTGATCTCTGAAATCGTCCCTATCAAACAGATTACGGGCGGAAATACCTGACATGACGGCAGACAAAGTAGAATTTTGAGAGGGCGCTCGGTGTGTGTGTGTTCGGTCTGAAGCTGTGATGGATGTGGGCTGTTTTTGTTCTGTGGCGCTCGGTGCACACTGTTCTTATTATTATGGTTATTACCATGTTCTGAGAGAGTAGTAATGAACCGTTAAAGACTTAACTGAAGCCTTTTCATCCCGACAGAGAGTTTTATTTCTGCTGAAGAGTCGTTTTTTCATTTGTAAATCCGTCTTTGATATTTTAAACCAGGAGTGGAAAAGAGAAACAGCTGGAATCTAACATCAGGAAGTCCTTTCAGTCAAACTCAGACGTGACTTCGACGCCTCATTGTATCATTTTAATCACTCAAACACACATGTTGACCTGTTGCATTTCAGAAAAGCACATGTGCATAATAATGTTATTGAAGAAGAAGAAGAAGAAGGAGGAGGAGAAGGAGGAGGAGAAGGAGAAGAAGAAGAAGAAGAATTCACTCTATTATTATTAATCATGTTACACACACACATGCACAGACAGGAACTATATACATGCAATTAAGGAGAGATATCAGAGCGAGGGGGCTGCCAGTGACCAGCGCCCCGAGCAGTTGGGGGTTCGGTGTCTTGCTCAACAGCACCACGGCAGTGCCCAGGAGATGAACTGGCACCTCTCCAGCCACCAGTCCACGCTCCATTCATGGTCCACACAGGGACTTCCCAGCCAAGTCACCTATGGACTGAGCTCCTGCCGCCCCGTGATGGCTTAGTGTTAATATTAGGTTTTGTGTCCTTTCCCGAGTGATTTGGGGCCCGGACGCCTGAAACCAAACTGGTCGATGCGTTAATCATCAGGTTCAGGGCCCTCTGGGAGCTCAGCGAACCACAGCTTTGATCAAACAGCAGATGTTATTGTGGAGACGAACTGAATGAGTCGGAGGATTTCAGTTTGTTTTAACTGTTTCAACTCCGGCTGAACTTTAAAGTCCCTTTAAGCTTCCTGTTAAAGTTGTAAGAAGGTCAGGATGTCGTGACCCCACACCCCCCCGAGCTTCCTCATTATTGCCTCTTCCAGACTTCTTTGTTTTGGGAGTTGTTTTTCTGCAGCTGCTGCAAAAACACTGAACTGGAAACTTTTATAAAATAATGAAACAACATAAAAACATGTTTCAGTTCTTCGTCCTGAAGAATATAAACAATGTTCTCATCGGTGTTGTGAAGCATTTATAAAACAGTGTTAATATTATATAGATATTCAGCATCTCCTTAGACCTTTATGCATTTTAAAAGTGTACTTTTCAAATCTCCTTTGAAACTGTTTGGTTATCATTTACTGAATGACTGGGCGACACGGTGGTGTGGTGGTCTGGGGCCCTTCTGTGTGGAGTTTGCATGTTGTCCCCGTGTCTGCGTGGGTTTTCTCCGGGTTCTCCGGTTTCCTCCCACAGTCCAAAGACGTGCAGGTGTTCGGTTCATTGATGACTCTAAATCACCCGTAGGTGTGAATGGTTGTCTGTCTCTGTTCGTCTCTATGTGTCCTGTGATAGACTGGCGTCCTGTCCAGGGTGGACCCCGCCTCACGCCCGATGTCAGCTGGGATCTGCTCCAGTCCCCCAAAGACCCCGACAGGGACAAGAGGCTGAAGATGAATGAATGATGATGATGATGATACTGAAAGACAGTACTGACTATTAGAAGCATAAAAATTAGAAGAAGAGCATGTACACTTTGTTCAGATGCCTTAAAGTGTAATTCTGGCACAAAATCATCCCATTGTCTTTTTTGGCACTTACACATCCATTAAACCATTGAGGCTTTTTTTGTGTAATAACTTTTAACAGAGCAATCCAGGAGAGTCGCTAACAGTCAGACGTGGCTAACAGTGATTAGCTCGGGGCAGCACGGTGAAGGCATTCAAAGGTCTTTTTTAACCACTAATGCTGCTGAAAATAACAGCAAACCTCTGCAGCAGCATGAGAAGAGTCCCTACACACAAAACAAAGCAGCAACAGCGTAGTTAGAGAACCCAGAGTTTATTAAAAGAGTGTTTTAAAGTCTTACCTACTGGCCCCTGTACCAGCTCCTCTCATAGTAAAGTCCATTACAGTGGATTACCAAAGTCAATCCCAAAGGAAGGAGCCCATTGCTGCTTTATTTTAGACCATCGGATGATTGATGACACTTTAATGTTCTGTATATCTTCTGTAGACATGCTGCCCTGTTAACACTGACTGTCGGCTGAAACACAAAGAGTTAAAAACTGTAACTTTAGAAGATGTCTCCATGACGACAGTGAGATCAAACAGATGCTCGTCAGGTATTCCACCATCATCACTCAATTCATGAATGGACTGCAGAAATATAATATTACTATGGTGTATTTGAGCCATGGGGGTTGTGAATGCCTTTCTTCAGACGTGATTCACCTGCATGAGGGCCGTCCGTCTGTCTGTCTGTCTGTCTTTTTCCATCCTTGCTGCTTCATGCACACGTGGAAGCACCCAGTCTCCGCCCGTCTTCGCCCGTATTCGCTCCGAAACGACGTGCCGTGAAGCCGAACCCCCTTCACAGACCTCCGGCTGATGTTGTCGACATCACGGCCATGTTTTTTTTGCGCTCGGTGATTTAAACATGAAGACATTTATTGTGTAAAAGGAAGTCGAATTTTGAGCTGTCAGTGAGAGTCGATCAGTGAGTGACGTCTACATCCTGTCCAGCTGGTCAGTGTGTGTGTGTATGTGTGTGTGTGTGTGCGTGCGTGTGTGTGTGTGCGCTCTGACAGAGTGTTAAACTATGTTCCTGCAGGGGACGGGTGACGGTCCAAACGCTCAATCACCATCACTTATCCGCCCCGCAGGGCTCAACATGTCGTCACCGTCACGTTAAAAAAACACAGTTCACGTGTTTGAGACCTTCGGCTGTCGTCTCCGCTGCTTTCAGCTGCAGTCTGAAGACGACGCCGTACTTTTTACTCCGTTACATTTGTCTGAGAACTCGAGTTTGCAGATATTAAAGCAACTAACAAACCATATTTACCCAGCGGGACATTAAGACATTTAAATAAGCTCCACCTTCACCAGCTGCAGCATTAAAGTGATGATACATGAATGCATCAATAATTATATTTACGATTATATAATATATATATTATTCTGCATAATGAGTTCTTTTGCTTTTGATACTTGGAGTAAATTTAATGCTGATGCTTTTGCACTTGCAGGACACTTTTAGGTAAATGACCTGAATTCTTCCTCCACCTTTATTTTATATTTATCTGTTTCTGTAAAAATGATATTTATATCACTCACCTTTATTACAGCGATGTCCAACACAGGAAGCAGTGTGTCCTTTGTGATCATGGTGCATGTGTAGTATCTTTGACTTTCACGCAAGAGACCAAACTTTACGCAGACTTCTGCATTTTATTTGTCCTTTTTTGTAAAAATCCATTTTTCTCAACCTCAGCTCATGTTGTAGTCGCTCGACCTGTGTCTCCAACTGGTTTTCTGCAACTTTAGTCCAGAAGAAAAGACTTGAAGTGTCGTACAACTATGAAAAGTAATGCTTCTAGTCTGAACCAGGTCGTTTTGGCGCCTAAACTTCACCATCACGGTCACTTACCCCTCAAATCTTCACACGATAAATGCACATTTCTTCAGATATCATGTGAATACGTCGACAGCAAATATAGTTTAAAGTGTAATTCCAGCGCAAAAAATCATCCCATGGTCTTTTTCTGCACTTACATCCATCAAATCGACCATTGAGACAGTTTTTTACGTGTAACAACTGTTAATGGAGAAATCCAGGAGAGTCGCTAACGTGGCTAACAGTGATTAGCTCGGGGCAGCACGGTGAAGGCATTCAAAGGTCTTCTTTAACCACTAATGCTGCTGAAAATAACAGCAAACCTCTGCAGCAGCATGAGAAGAGTCCCTACACACACAACAAAGCACCAATGGGCTCCTTCCTTTGGGATTGACTTTGGTAATCCACTGTAATGGACTTTACTATGAGAGGAGCTGGTACAGGGGCCAGTAGGTAAGTCTTTAAAACACTCTTTTAATAAACTCTGGCTTCACTAACTACGCTGTTGCTGCTTTGTTGTGTGTGTAGGGACTCTTCTCATGCTGCTGCTGAGGTTTGCTGTTATTTTCAGCAGCATTAGTGGTTAAAAAAGACCTTTGAATGCCTTCACCATACTGCCCCGAGCTAATCACTGTTAGCCACGTCCAGCTGTTAGCATCTCTCTGGGATTTCCCTGTTAATAGTTGTTACACAAAAAAAAAAACTTTCTCGATGGCTTATTTGATGAATGTAAGTGCAGAAAAAGACCATGGGATGATTTTACAATGGAATCACACTTTAATATTGATGTTATATTCATCGTGCCGGTACGGTTCATTGTTATTCAGGAACAGCACTGATATATTTATCACTTTGTCCGTTGGCAGAAAGATGAATTGACCTCAGTGTTGTTGAAATCATTTAGAAAGAAAAGGACGCCACGCATTCTCTGGTTCCAGCTCCTCTATGTGTGTATTATACATATATATATATATATAACAGACTAAACTGTATATGTTTTGGACTGTTGCTCGGACAAAACAAGACAGTTGAAGACGGTAAATTCTCTGGTTCCAGCTCCTCTATGTGCGTAATATACAAACAGACTAAACTGGACAAAACAAGACATTTAAAGACGTAACTTTGGGCTCTAAATGAATAGTCCATCAGTAATAATCAGTTGCAGCTTCAACTCAGGATCTGTAGAAGATTATTATTCTTATTTCCCAGAAGCTTTGCTCATTTCAGCCTCTGAGGTTATTACGGAGGAAATGAAAGCTATCATAAAGTGCCATGAATTACTGTAACAATGCCGTAAAAATCACCGTAGTGAGACCAAAAAGCAACATAATGGTAGAATCAATTCTGCCTTTGCTGTTAGCACCTCAGGTTTCCTGTCTGCGGCTGAACGTCGGCTGTTTTCTGGCACCAGACGGCCGATCGTGAGCCGGCGCCGCGCTTCACTGTTTTTTTTTTTTGTTTGGTTTTTTAAAAAAGTTTTTTGGTAATGTGAGCCGTCGTTGCTGTGTTCTGGTTTGGGACCAGTATCTGTGGTGGGTGTGACATCACGAGAGGACAGCGCCCTCCCCCCTCCCGTCAGCCCCGCCCCTCTGGGTCGTCCCCAGCTGCCAAAACAAGTGAGCTGCAGGACTGAAGCTGCGCTGACCTAAATTCTCCCAGAGAGACTCCTCTTAAAGCTGCAGAGACGCAGACAGAGCGAGACGCTGAGACAGACGGGGACAGACCGCAAGACGAGCTGAGACACGCACTGAGACAAGCTGAGACACGCACTGAGACAGACAGAGACTAACAGAGAGATAGAAAACTGACAGACGTGGAGACAGACAAGCAGAGACGTAGTCTGAGACAGAGACAAGAACACAGAGACTGGGACAAACCAAAGACTGTATCAAAAATGGACGTAGCGTCTCAGTCGGGGTCCGTTCTCTCAACTTGATCCAATCGTACTCACCTCTGGGAGTCTCCATCTTGTCAGACTTTGACTCCTCCTCTTTTCCTCTTACCAAAAAAGGGCATGTATGTGACGCTGGGGGGGAGGGAGATACGTCCATCTGGGTGACGTTTACAGAATTAGCCACATTAGCTCCTCCGCCCGGGAGCTAGGCTAACAGAACACGTTTCTAGATAAACGGGAGTGGGAGTCCCGTGTCTATCTATAGCAGGCTGTATTCAAGTCATGGTGCAAGTGCGGCTATTGAATTAGCATAACAGAGCTAGCGCTAACACGGTGTATTCCTAAACCATCTGTTTGTACAGTTGATCAAAGAGCAAATCACCTATGGAAACACCACCACGCGAATGACCGCAGTCCAGGTCCAGCTGACGGAGTTAGCATGCTAATGATGCTAATCCTGACAACGAGCCTCCGAGGAGAAGTGAGGGCCAGAGGCTAGCTGTCACTCAAGAGGCCACGCCCCTAATTATTCATAAACTTTAACCTCCAATAAGATAAAAACTAGCCCCTCCCCCTCAGTGTTGTCATGGAGATCTGAGCTAAACACACAGACTAGAATGTTCTTTTGTCCTTAAACAGGTTTAATGATGCTGTGTAAACGGCCTGTTTAACATGGGGCTCAATGAGAAACTGCTCTGTTATGAAACCTGCCCCTAGTGGACACTCAGAGAACTGACGCTGACGGAGCTTCGTGATTGGATCAAACAGGAAGTCGCTGTGGTCGGGGGTTGTGACAGACACACAGATGGACAGACTGAGAGACAGACAGAAACTGAGAGACAGACAGAGACAGAGAGAGACAGACAGGTGAGGACAGACTGACAGACAGACTGAGAGAAAGACAGACAGAAACTGAGACACAGACAGACAGAGACAGAAAGACAGAGTAAGAGAAAGACAGACAAAGAGACAGACAGACAGGTGAGGACAGACCCAGACGCAGGCTCAGAGACACAGACAGAAAGACAGACAGACAGAAACAGACAGACAGACAGTTGAGGACAGACAAAGACGACAAAAACAGTGACACTGAGACACAGACAGACAAAGAGACAGACAGACAGAGAGACAGACAGACAGGTGAGGAGAGACCCAGACGCAGACTCAGAGACACAGACAGAAAGACAGACAGACAGGTGAGGAGAGACAACGACAGACAAAGAGACACAGGCTCTGAGACAAAGACGCCAAAAACAGTGACACTGAGACACAGACAGACAAAGAGACAGACAGACAGAAAGACAGACAGACGCAGGTGAGGACAGACAGACGATAGACACAGAGAGACTGGGGAGGAGACACTTCACTTTAACACCTTTTTCCTTTTACTCTTCACTTTGTTTTCCTGCACTTTTTTATTTCATTTTAACACAAAAACACTTTTTCAACGACACTTTTATCATTATTATTATTATCATTATTATTATTATTATCATTATTATTATTATTATCATTATTATTATTATTATTATTATTATTATAATTATTATTATAATAATTATTATTATTGTTGATGTTTTTGTGTCTTTCTATTAGTTTTTGTGCGGCGTCGTAAATGAAATGGCTGATTTATTAGAAAATAATGGACTTTTATATATTTATTTATTTATTATAAATATATTTATTTATTATTGTACTGTACTCTAGGGTCTATTTCTGTTTGTTTCTCACTTTCTTTAATTTACTTTCATCATAATTTAATTAAAAAGCACAAATATAATAAGCTGAATTTAACTGAATTAATATTAAAAGAGGTTTAAAACTTTATTCTAACTTCACTAAAACAGCCTTTGAGCCACTATGCGTTTATTTAAATGTGTTACTAAGGTTTCAAATTAAATTTTGGTTGATAAAGAATTATAACTAAAATAATAAAAGACCTTTAAAACTCCTTAAAGTTTGATTTTGTTCGCTCATTATAAGGAATATCACAGGGTTTAGTCCTGAGCCTTATAATAAATGGTTAATTCCTGAGGTAACGGTTTAATAACTTGCTTTTTATAATAAAATAATAATTAAAATAATTCAAAAGGTGATAATTTAAATGGGAAAAACTGACTACAAATAATGGGAAATAGTAATTATATAAAGCTGCAACATTAAACACAATAATTATAATGTTGTTGCATTTCTTTTAGAAGCGAAACGTTTAAATTATCATTATTATTAAATAACGTTCAGACGATATTAAAATATTAAAACCATAATTATGTGCTGTTCTGTTTGTGACTCTGCTGTAAAACGCTGCAGAAATGAACCTCACGCTCATTTAAAACATAAAAACAGAAACAAACGCTGCACAGTTTAAAAAAACACAATTTAAAACACTCTTTAAGTGACTGTTCACGCTAAAGTGACTCAAATCAATAAAAACATGAACTTCAAACCTGAAATATTTCAACTTTAAATCGAATTTTAGTCTCGTAAAGTAAAAAAAGACACAAGAAATACTTAGAATAACCCTGGAAATTTATATAAATCAACCATAATGCTGCAAATTAGACATTTTTCTGTAAATTAAAATGGATCTGACAAACATTAAACACTGGAGAGGAAATAATAATTCATAAAATGTATAAATGAGGCTGAAAAGTGAGTTATTTTAAGAGTAAAGTTGCTTAAAATAACAAAAATGTCCCGATTTAATAACCAGAAACAAAGAACTTTCCTCATAAAACCGCACAAAAACATTTAAAGGTTGTTTTTTTATATAAATCACCACAAAATCAATAAATAATCCCAATGATAAATAAATAAAATAACCATCAAAAACCCTTTAAAAGTGTCTAAAAGTCACCGTGAGAAAGTTTCACTTTAACTAATTCAAAAAAATGTAAATAAATAAAAAGATAATTCACACAAATGACTTAAAAAGAAGTCTTTTAAAACAATAAACTTGAATATGGAACTTTTAAAAAATACAAAACAGTCCTTCCGTTCAAAAATACACCACTTGTAAAAAACTCTTTTAAGTATAAGGGCGCCCTCCCACTGTTCCTCCGTCCCGTGCCCCGTGCTTTAGGGTCCTTGTCCCCCCTCCAGGCCCGTTTGTACTCACACTACCTGGGCCTCGGAGAATGCTTCTTGCTGCCTATACGTCATCACGCCGTAACACGTCACACGCATTGATGACGTCATGGCGATGCGTGGCTTTGTTTCCAGATCTTTCCGTAGACCTCGGAGTTTTTGTGCGTCTTGTCGACTGTTTTTGAATCTTTTCATCGACCAAATCTGCAGTAAACACTCCACCTCCGCATCACACCAACGTGAACCTTTCACCGCCATTGTTTGAAATGTCCGCGCATGGTCCCTCCTTCTTTTTTCTATGTCCCAACAGGCGCACAGGAAATGACCTCAGAACCGCCGTAGGCCTCGTGCTCGTACACGTGCGCACGCTCGTGCTCGTACATGTGCAAACGTGCTTTACAAAAGCCCAGCTCTCCCAAACGGGCCTTCGCCTGCAAGCGTACCGCAGCTAGGCACGGTACAGTTGCACTCACACTGGTCAAAGGAACCAGACTTTACCCTTAAAACCTGTTTGGGCACGGTACGGAGGGACAGTGTGAGTGCGCCCTTAGTTTAATAAGTGGAATTAATTCCCAGTATTTTAGTTTTTGCTGCTTCCTCCGTGTGTGAAACAGCGACACACGTCTATTAAAGACAAAAATCACCTTATTAAATATCTATCAGCCGGCCTTTGGACACATCTGTTAAATATTCATGAACACGTTTCACATCATCAGGCAGAAACTCGTTATTTCATGGTTTTTAATCAAGTTTAGTTTCTCTGAAAAAACAAACAGACAGACTGCAACAGAAACAGACGGTACACACTTCATACAGGTGAGCGCTAACGACAACGTGCCAGGACACAAAAGCAAATTCAAAACTTTTTAAATGTTTTTTTTTTTGTTTTTTACAAAAACCAAAATGGAGGAAAAGAAAAAAGAAAACCTGTGACACGGAGCGAGAGTTTGAAAATGAACCGGATCCGTCTGCAACTTCCTGCAACAAACACTTTAATATCTGAACCTTTTTGTGCTTTTATTTTGAAAGTCATATTTTTAGTTTTCTATTTGTTTACCTGTGTGTGTGTGTGTGTGTGTGTGTGTGTGTGTGTGTGTGTGTGTGTGTGTGTGTGTGTGTGTGTGTGTGTGTGTGTGTGTGTGTGTGTGTGTGTGTGTGTGTGTGTGTGTGTGTGTGTGTGTGTGTGTGTGTGTGTGTGTGTGTGTCAGAATGTTTTTGGTGGAGGGTTTGCTGCAGATCTCAGTGAGCGTCAGTGGAAATAACACAGAGCTGTGTGTGTGTGTGTGTGTGTGTGTGTCTGTGTGTGTGTGTGTCTGTCTGTCTGTCTGTCTCTCTGTGTGTGTGTGTGTGTGTGTGTGTGTGTGTCTGTGTGTGTGTGTGTCTGTCTGTCTGTCTGTCTCTGTGTGTGTGTGTGTGTGTGTGTGTGTGTGTGTGTGTGTGTGTGTGTGTGTGTGTGTGTGTGTGTCTGTGTCTGTGTCTGTGTATGTGTATGTGTATGTGTGTGTGTGTGTGTGTGTGTGTGTGTGTGTGTGTGTGTGTGTGTGTGTGTGTGTGTGTGTGTGTGTGTGTGTGTGTCTCCAGAGGTCATATAACTTTGTCTTACACTGTAAAAATATTGTTAAAAAAGGGGGAGAAAGCAGTTTCCTGTTTCCCTTTTCCTGTTTCCTGTCCGCACGCTCCGAGGTTTCAAACATCAACAGAAAAAAACATTCATAAAAACCCAAAAACCTCAAATTAAATCCCACCTGCCGCTCGTTTACAGTCAGAACATTTGATCTGGTTTCTCAACAAAAGGCCCCGAAAACACACAAACATTTAAATAATCATGAATAAAATCAACAGTGCAGTTTAATGTTAATGCCAACTGGAGGAGTTCAGTCTGATCTGACTTTATTTTGAAGGAAATGTGTTTATTTCCTTTTAATTTTAGTAATAAACCTTTTCTCGTGGCGTTTCTTCGACCCAGGCGACGCGTGTTTTATAAAATGCTGTTTAATAAAACGCAATCGATGTTTCCCGCTGCATTATTTATTTAGTTACCGGCTGTTTTATTTTATCTGCTGGACTTTTATTTTGTAAACTTTTATTTATTTGATGTTGGATTCAGAGCTCGGACAGAACTGACCTGAGACCTGAGGAAGGACCCGTCTACGCCACAGCGACCCGTGCTTTGATTTTCAAACGCTGCTCATTTAGCCGTGCATAAATACGGTATATATATCGTATATATAAATGTATATACGATATATATACATTTATATATACGATATATACAGTATATGTAAAAGTATATATATATGTATATATATACTTTTATATATATATACACGGTACAAATATAAATAGTATACATACTGCATATATATATATACATATATACGGTATATATATATATATATGTACACACTGTACATATATATATATATGTACAGTGTGTACATATATATATATATACAGTATATATATATACATATATATATATATATACTGTATATATATATATATGTACACACTGTACATATACGGATCACGGTATATATATGTATATATATACCGTGATCCGTATATGTACAGTGTGTACATATATATATATATACAGTATATATATATATATATGTATATGCAGTATGTATACTATATATATTTGTACCGTGTATATATATATATATATATACAGTATATATACGGTATTTAATATATATATATTAAATACCGTATATATACAGTATATATATATATATATATAATAATATATACTGTATGTACAGCGTGTATATATATATATTTGTATAATTATGCATAAACATGTTTTAAGGTTTTTGTGCGTTTTGTTTTGAAGTTTTCAGGAACGGAAGTAAATTTACAAAAAGATTCTGATTCTCGTAATTTTTAAAAATATTTTGCTGATTTAAATAAACTTAAAGTAACCGTTAAAGTTAATGTTTATTTAGTTATTATTATTATTATTATTGTTCCTAGCCACTGAACAGTTCAACAGTACGGTGGGTCATTAGTGTCACGTCTTTATTCTAATGCTAATTCTGTAATAATAATAATTTTAAACTGAGGAATAAAATCATTTAGAGCAACAACATAAAAATCTGACTCTATAACTTTAAAACAGCTGCTGTTAAAATAAAAAAAAAACTCTGTTTGTGACTTAAATTAAAATAAAATTTGACATTTTTGAAGGAAAAAAACGCAAAATCCAGAGCTAAAAAACTCTTTATGAAACCTGCGGCACGTTGAAACAAAGTTACAGAAGAGAAGTTAAGAAAATAAGAGACAAATGACTCCATTGTTGTGTTTTTCAAAATAAAACTCCTCTCAGGACTGTGAGCGCGGCCCGGCCCGGAGCTGCGTAGCGCGTTTTTAAGATGCAACCGGAGCGTTTTTGTGCCGTTTTTACCCCCTAAAAAAAAAACTGCGTGTATGTGTAGCGGAAAAAACTCGTATCTCCAAATGGTTTATTTGCTGCTGCGTGTTTCAGCTCCTCAGGGAATCGAACCCAAACAAATGCGCTCAACTCAAACTAAAGGAAACTGTGGAGGACGGAGGAGCTGTGTGTGTGTGTGTGTGTGTGGGTGTGTGTGTGTGTGGGTGTGTGTGTGTGTGTGTGTGTGTGTGTGTGTGTGTGGATCCAGAATTAACCTTAAGCTCAATTATTATTATTATTATTATTATTATTATTATTATTGTTTTAATTCCACAAACTTCTTATTTTGTTTTGAAGATACGAGTTTTTCACCTGACACCAAAGTGTGTGTGTGTGTGTGTGTGTGTGTGTGTGTGTGTGTGTGTGTGTGTGTGTGTGTGTGTGTGTGTGTGTGTGTGTGTGTGTGTGTGTGTGTGTGTGTGTGCAGGTGAGCGGGTCCTTAAAAACGGGATGTTTGTTTATTTATTTTTTAAATGATGGTTTTTGTTTGTACGGCGGCCCCTAGCGCGCATGTGCGGGAGGTTTTACGCTTCTTCAGGCCTACACACACACACACACACACACACACACACACACACTGTGAAGGGGCTTCAGGATGAACAGAAAACACATAAACTCCTGTTACAGCTGCGATGTTTTGCATAATTTTACACGTGAAGAGTTCGATTCCAAAAACATTTATATCCATTTATTTGTTTATTTATTTATTTATTTATTTATTTATTTATTTATTTACTTATTCATTTAAAGGGCGGTTCACTTTAAAACGCTATTTTTATTTTTAGCATTTAAAGGCAGAAGTAAGGATATTATTATTATTATTATTATTATTATTATTATTATTATGATTAATTTAATCTGCCATGCTGTGAACAAAGTGTTGGATATCATTAGTTTGGAAGGAAACTCTTCACAGAGCGCGGTTTTGTGGTTATTGACGTCATTATTAGCCTGTTATTGTTGTTATTGTTGTTATTGTTATTGTTGTTGTTGTTGTTGTTGTTGTTGTTGTTGTTGTTGTTGTTGTTGTTGTATAGGCCTGTCCGGGGTCGAACCTGAGTAGAGATATGATTTTAGGCTTGTTTCCTCTCTGAACCCTGATTTTTAAGGCTTCATTTATTCATTTTTCACTTCTTCAAAAAAGAAAACTGAAAAAGTTTCGATTGTCTCTTTTTGTTTCCTTGATTGTCTCAAAATGCATCAATAAATATTAACCCTGTATCACTCATTTCACCCCCCCCCCCCCTCTCCCTCCCTCCTCTTTCTCCTTGATAATTATACACTGACAAATATAATTTAAATACATTGTACAATAAATACAAAACATAAATAAAGGACTCAAAGAAAAGGTACCGGAATCTTTGTACAGGATATAAATAGATGAAATAGACTTAAAGCGTTACCTTTGGCGAGTCTAGTTCACGCAGAACCGCCCGCGGGCAACAAAAGTTTCTCCCTTTATCCATCAAAGCATCAAAATAAGCCCGGTGCTCTCCGGGGCAGAATATGGCCAAAGAGTTTCACTTCATATAGATTTTTGCTGTTTGATATTTACCACTTTATCTCATTCGCCCTTAACGCGACGTCTCTTGTGCGTCCTGGTCCCGGTGCCATCCACGGAGAGGTGACGGGGGGGAGGAGGAGGAGGAGGGGGGAGGAGTTCAGTTTAGGAAAGCGTTTGGGGTCACCCTCTTTTGGTGGGACAGCACCCCGGGGAACCCCGCGGACACGCCCGGGGAGAAGGCCGGTATGGAGCTGTTTCTGAGGGAGTCCGACAGCAGGGACTGCGGGGAGCTGCTGCTCGTCAGTCCGCCGAACCCCGGCGCGCTCTGCTGGAGATGCGGCGGCGCGTGAGGAGGCGCTCCTCCTCCCGGTGGCCCCGCTGTCGCCGCGTGTTGAGTCCCTGAGACAAAATACCCGGCAGTCTGTCCTGAAAGCAGCCCGACCGGCGACGTGCTCATCCCGTAACTGTTCGTCAAACCCAGCGCGCCGGCGGCCGACCCGCCGAGGATGGAGCGCCCCAGGTCCCCGTTGCTCAGCTGCTCCACCGCGGGCAGCAGCGACCCGTAGCCGGCCGCCTGGTTCAAAAACCCGGGTGAAGATCCATTGTAGTGTGGGTGGTGGTGGTGGTGATGGTGCAGAGAGAGAAACGGGGAAATCTGCCAGTACAGCGGGTTGTTCGCCCGCTCGTTAATCCCCAAGCCGAGTGGAGCGAAGCGCAGCCCGCGCTTCATCGCCAACTTGCCTCGGGAGGTGGCGGAGCGCCTGCGGAGCTTCCCGGTAGTCCCCCCGATGAAAACATCATCGCTGCTCGGGTCCAGCATCCAGTAATTCCCCTTCCCCGGGTCGTCGTAGTGTCTGGGCACCTTCACGAAGCACTTATTGAGGCTCAGGTTGTGCCGGATGGAGTTCTGCCAGCCCTGCTTGTGCTCCCGGTAATAGGGGAAGTTTTTCATGATGAACTCATAGATGCCGTTCAGCGTGAGCCGCTTCTCGGGGCTCTGCCGGATGGCCATCATGATCAGGGCGTTGTAGCTGAACGGAGGCTTGTCATATTTTCCGTTTTTCCCGCTATTGTTACCGTTAGTGTTCTGCTCCGGCGTGGCCTTGGCGCCGTCCCCTCCTCCGCCCTCCTCCTCCTCTTCCCCCTGCTCCTCCTTACCCGGCTTCTCCGGGTCCAAAGCCGCAGCCGTGGAGTCCACCTCCGGTGGGTCCAGCGACTTGTCAGAGTCGGAGCCCGGGGAAGGAGAGTATGTCCCGGGGATGCCGATGACCGCGGCGGCGGCGGCAGTGACGGAGTCCGGTCTCTCGCACTTGGAGGGCAGCAGGAGGCTCTTGATACTGAAGGAGGAGGACCGGTGGACGGTCGGCGGGTCTTTTACATCCTCCATGCCCGGTGGCGGGTCTCCCAAAAATGAGGAATAAATAATAATAACAATAATAATAACAATAAAAAAAATAACAACACCTCCAAGCTCGTCCACCTCCGTTATCCAGGCTGGGAACGAAAGAGAGACAGAGAGGAGAGAGAAAGGAGGGTCAGGATGAGAGATGCATGGATGGAGGAGTGGAGAGAGAGAACGGAGGGAGAGGGAGGGAGAGAGAGAGAGAGAGCTTGGCTTGGATGTAGAGAAATTAGTAATTAAGGAGGTTCCGACTCGCGGCTACATCACGGAGAGGAGGAGCTTCTCCAACTTGCTGATTTTTGTCAACAGATCCTCTTTTCTGCTTCTTCCTCCGCGTCCTTCCGTCTCCAACCCGAGACGCGAGCGACCTTTAACGTCTCCAACAACACAAACCTGACATTTTTATCTGCTCTCCTTAATCTCCCTCTTTCGGTATTTACGCGCGTGCACCTCCCCCTAAATTCGTCCGTGTAATTGTGCCGTGCGTCACGCGCCCTGCTCTCTGTGCATGTGTGCGTAAAATCCCATTCCGAGCCCGTGCGTAAAAGCGCACGTCTGCCTGAGTGAGTGAGTGTGTGTGTGTGTGTGTGTGTGTGTGTGTGTGTGTGTGTGTGTGTGTGTGTGTGTGTGTGTGTGTGTGTGTGTGTGTGTGTGTGTGTGTGTGTGTGTGTGTGTGTGTGTGTGTGTGTGTGTGTGTGTGTGTGTGTGTGTGTGTGTGTGTGTGTGTGTGTGTGTGTGTGTGTGCGTGTGTGCGTAAAAGTGCACAGGCGGTGAGGGCAGTCGGCCTCCCCTGCTTTGTTTTCTCAACGACAGTAATGGTTTGAATTCATGTCGGCAAACACGGCGCGTGCACGGACAGTGTGCGTTCATGTGTGTGTTTTTGCGGTGGGTGGAGGGAGGGGGGGGGGGCTCTGAGCGCGCTGCTATTGTCTCCCAATAAAAATCATTGTGGACACACACACACACACACACACACACACACACACACACACACACACACACACACACACACACACACACACACACACACACACACACACACACACACACACACACACAGCCCAGAGGCGGCAGGTCTCCCGCTGTAACCAGAGCGCCTCCTGTTGGTGTCAGTCAGTACTGCAGCACAAAATAACCTGTTCATGTTCTTATTTTCTGACTGGTGTAAATACAATAATAATAATAATAATAATAATAATAATAATAGATTTTAGTGGGTTTTTTCATTGTCATATATATATATTTATTTTAGACTTTTAAAATATTTTATTTGTTTATTTCTCACCTTATTTACTCACTTATTCATTTTCCTCCAAGAGGATTGTTTGTCAGTTGAGGGAGGGAAGGGATGTTCCGACTGTTATTGTTTATTAATTGTGTATTCTTTATTAATAACGACCAAAAACTCAATAAATAAAGTTTGGGGAAAACAATAGAAACGCACACCTTATTAATATTATTTTGTATTAACATTGAAAGTAACATTTTCTCCTAAAAGTTCCTTAAATGCAGGTAAAATGTTTCCCGATGCATTAGATTAGATTTTACAGTAACATTGAACATTTTACGGGTTCTTATGTTTTTTTTTTAATGCAAAACGAAACAAAAAAAAATCAACATCCACCATAATTATATTCCTGGCTGTGTGAGGAATCATCATCATCATCATCATCATGTAGTGATATATTATATATAATATATATATATATATATATTATATATAACTAACAGAGAGTAGAACTGAACGTTTAAATGAACAAATGTAACGTGGAAAGACTCATTTTAGACCGGAGAGGTTCGGCTCCATCAGGCTGTTTCTGATCTCCACGAGAATTCAACGTTGATGCAGTGAATATTAATATTTGGTCAAATTAATAAATACATCTGAACATATGTGTGATTTTCAACATGTAATGTTTTATTTCATATATGCACTTTAAGTGTGTGTTTGTGTGTGTGTGTGTGTGTGTGTGTGTGTGTGTGTGTGTGTGTGTGTGTGTGTGTGTGTGTGTGTGTGTGTGTGTGTGTGTGTGTGTGTGTGTGTGTGTGTGTGTGTGTGTGTGTGTGTGTGTGTGTGTGTGTGTGTGTGTGTGTGTGTGTGTGTGTGTGTGTGTGTGTGACTAAACCATATATTTGAACTATCTCACACACACACAGGCTTTTTCATCTTCTTCTCTTTTTAACTATTGTCATATTTGTTCTAGTGCAAACCTTTAATCTAGAGATTTGATATTTAAAAATGTCTGAAATTTTCTCAACATCTTCTTTTTACACCTGTATCAACTGTAGTTCTGTATATTTTTCTTAACTGCATTTAGTGACAATGTGCCCCCCCTTTTCCAAGCCAAAACGTGTGTTAAAGTGTCCTCATGGAGCCAAAATGCGTGCTAAAGTTCCCTCTAGGAGCCAAAACGTGTGCTAAAGTTCCCTCTATGAGCCAAAACATGTGCTAAAGTGCCCTCTAGAAGCTAAAATGTGTGCTAAAGTGTCCTCTAGGAGCTAAAACGTGTGCTAAAGTGCCCTCTAGGAGCTAAAACGTGTGCTAAAGTGCCCTCTAGGAGCCAGAACGTGTGCTAAAGTCCCCTCCAGGAGCTAAAATGTGTGCTAAAGTGTCCTTTAGGAGCTACAACGTGTGCTAAAGTGCCCTCTAGGAGCCAAAATGTGTGCTAAAGTGCCCTCTTTAATGGTGAGGAAGCGCCATATGTGCCGTTTTAGTTCCTTTTTGCCCCTGCCCTTAAAAAAGTCTGTGCACGCCACTGCACTGCAGACTTTGCTGTGAGCTTTGCCACATATGTATTTGTCACAGTTGCACTCGGTATCAATCCCCAATTGATCATTTGCACCTTATTTAAAATGAACATGTTTGTTGTTTTTATTCTGGTCTGTTCAGAACTTATTTACATATTTATTCTCATTCATTCTTTCCTTTTTTGTATTTTCTTGTTTGTCTTTTAGCACTGCTCTGCGCACCTTACCTTTAATCACACAGTTTTTCCCCCACAACTGACATTAATCATTATTATTTCTCTCAGGAAGCAGCCGCCCGAGCTCAGTGACCCGACACCCGGCAGGTGAAGCAGGTGTTTGGAGAGGAGAGAGCGTGAAACGGCTTTAAAGTGGAGCACAAATGTGGATTCCTGCTCCAGAAAGACGAAGAACAAGCTGCAGGTTAGTGTGTACAGGGCTTTCATGCAGTAATATAATATTTCATAGGCCACTGACAAGTGTCCGTCCATCAACATGAGAGTTAAAACCGTCTCCTTTAAATAATTAAACACATGAATTTAGGGATGTGCAACATAAACAGGGTTTAAAGGAGTCATCTCCGCTCTTAATATAATAATATAACTCGTCCAGATGATCTCTAGTTATTCTATAAATGACAGTTTGAATAGAGGACACAGTCGTGTTAATTACTCTTCTGATAATCACTTAATTCCTCCTTTTTCCGTCTCATATCATTCAAGTCCAAAGTGGTTTAAATCCCCCTGATGTCAACACATTTAATAATCTGCATGTAAATGTGAATTTAGGATTTTGTTTCTTTAACGAGCTGTGTTCAGCGACACACACTGAGCTCTGGCATCGCTGTCTGTTTACACTCACTGCAGATTTTGTATGACAACAGAGCTGGAATCCAGATTACACACACACACACACACACACACACACACACACACACACACTTCCTCCTCCAATCTGCATTTAAAATTAAATCTCTGCTGTGTTTTTGTGCCAGATGGTGTTTCTGTTTAACTGATCTGAACCTCCAACAAAGGCTCTGTTTGGGCTTCTTTCATCAGCCTGAGACCCAGGTCACACACACACACACACACACACACACACACACACACACACACACACACACACACACACACACACACACACACACACACACACACACACACACACACACACACACACACATATTTGCCATATTTTATGCGCTCTCGCTTTCAGTTAAACGTCCAAATGAAGAGGTTTAAACTGGATCAGCTGTTTGTTTGTACAAAGTTATTAATGCTCAGAAATAACAGACAGAGCCACAGAGATAATACCCGAGTCATTATGAACTATAATTATTCTTTTAAGGCGAACGGCACCGGAATAAGTCACTTAAAAGGATCCAGACAATAAGTCCCAGTTTGCTTGTGCTACTCAATGTGTGCTTACATGAATGATCCTGGGCTTAAGCACTTATATTCAGGTAAGCACGCTGGGCCGTTAGCTTGCATCGTAAGGGGAAATTTCATCCATCTATCCACTTTCATATCCTGCTGATCCTGCACAGGGGCGCGGGGGCCGACATGCCGACAAGCAGAATGTCGACGAACAGGTTCACACCCTCTGAAGGCACATTTCTCCTTTATTGTCTGGGTGAGCCGCCGCGCAACATCGTGGTAGCACGGCAAGTTTTCCGCAGCGAGGCCTCTCTAGACTTTTGAAAATCTTTTAAACTAACCGTTGTCGACTTATTCATGTGTTTTCAGAAAGACCTACATGGTCTCATGGGAGGGCGTATAAATAGCACGCCACTTTTCATGACTTTCATGACTTTTCGCGTGCATGTCTACGCATATTAAGCTTTTCGCGTGTCATGTAAAACCCCGTAGTTCCCCAGGGTTAGGGTTAGGGTTAGGGGTTAGGGGTTATGGTTAGGGTTAGGGTTAGGGGTTAGGGGTTAGGTTTAGGGTTAGGGTTAGGGGTTAGGGTTAGGGTTAGGGTTAGGGGTTAGGGTTAGGGTTAGGGGTTAGGGTTAGGGTTAGGGGTTAGGGTTAGGGGTTAGGGGTTATGGTTAGGGTTAGGGTTAGGGGTTAGGGGTTAGGGTTAGGGTTAGGGGTTAGGGTTAGGGTTAGGGTTAGGGGTTAGGGTTAGGGTTAGGGTTAGGGGTTAGGGTTGGGGTTAGGGTTAGGGGTTAGGGTTAGGGTTAGGGGTTAGGGGTTAGGGTTAGGGTTAGGGGTTAGGGTTAGGGGTTAGGGGTTAGGGTTAGGGTAAGGGGTTAGGGTTAGGGTTAGGGTTGAGTTAGGGTTAGGGGTTAGGGTTGGGGGTTAGGGGTTAGGGGTTAGGGGTTAGGGTTTAGGGTTAGGGTTAGGGGTTAGGGTTAGGGTTAGGGGTTAGGGTTAGGGTTAGGGGTTAGGGTTAGGGTAAGGGGTTAGGGTTAGGGTTAGGGTTAGGGCATTTCACGCCCGTTATTTCAGCCATCCTTCGCATGAAATATTGATTTAAAAACAACCCTCTGACAGAAAGCTCCACCACTTCGTATTTCTCCGCAAGGTGGCGGAGAAATACGAACACGTGGGTTTTTCCCTCAATGACATTTGTGCGTCAAATGACAACGCCATCTCTGCACAATACAAGTCAATTGAGACTACATGGCGTGAAATGACACCCAAAAAACATGAAATGCGTTGTAATTATACACGAGATGGCTTGAGAGAAATAGCGTGTCATTCACACGCCTTTTGGTGAGACCAGGCTGGAAAGACACTTCAGTGAACTTTATTCATAATATCAGAGAACGTTTCCAAACCAGCCGCCGTGTTTGTTTTTAAATCCAGAAGGAAGGCAGCCGATGAGCAAACACGTTTGTGCGGTCAGTTTGTCTTTGGTCGTTGAGGAGAATTTGATAACTGCTTGTGACATGTCCATCAAGAGTACATTGCTGGGAGGCAGGGTGACCCCCTCGCCCCTGTGGACACGCACCACTGGACGCCATCCAGCCCAAAAACAGCGCTGTGTTAAGACAACAAAAGGAGTGGGTGTGTGGGTGTGCTGCTGCAGGTTTCTGATACTCACAGAAAGGATTTTTACTCTGGTCATCGCAAGATAAACTGAAGAAATATGTAAATAAATATTCATTCATTCATCTTCAACCGCTTATCCCGGGGTCGGGGTCGCGGGGGGTGCTGGAGCCGATCCCAGCTGACATATGAAATGTAAAGGAAAGTCAGTCTGGAGTCCCACAGGGTTCTATCCTTGGACCCATTCGATTCACCTTATATTTGCTTCCCTTAGGAAATATAATAAGGAAGCCCTCCATAAATGTTCATTGTTATGCTGATGATACACAATTATATTTGTCGATCAAACCAGAAGAAACCCATCAGTTAGATAAACTTCAAATGTGCATTAAGGAAATAAAAATGGATGACAGATGCAGTTTTCTGATGTTAAACTCAGACAAAACTGAAGTTATTGTACTTGGCCCCAAAAGCCTCCGAAACTCAATAGCTAAAGACATTGTTACTCTGGATGATGTTGTGTTGTCCTCCAGCACTACAGTAAGGAATCTGGGTGTGTTGATCAGGATATGTCCTTCAATACTCACATAAAACTAACAACAAGCACTGCATATTTTCACCTGCGTAATATTGCAAAAAGTAGGAACATTGTGTCACAGAAAGATGCCGAAAAACTAGTCCATGCATTTGTTACTTCTAGGCTGAACTACTGCAGCGCCCATTCATTCATCTTCAGACACTTGTCCCTATCGGGGTCGCGGGGGATTGGAGCCGATCCCAGCTGACATGAGGGTGACACCGTGGGGTGGTGGTTGGCACTGTTGCCTCACAGCGAGAGGGTTCCTGGTTTGAATCCCTGCTGGGGTCCTTCTGTGTGGAGTTTGCATGTTGTCCCCGTGTCTGCGTGGGTTTTCTCCGGGTTCTCCGGTTTCCTCCCACAGTCCAAAGACGTGCAGGTGTTCGGTTCATTGATGACTCTAAATCACCCGTAGGTGTGAATGGTTGTCTGTCTCTGTTCGTCTCTATGTGTCCTGTGATAGACTGGCGTCCTGTCCAGGGTGGACCCCGCCTCACGCCCGATGACAGCTGGGATCGGCTCCAGCATCTCCGCGGCCCCGACCCTGGGATAAGCGGTTGAAGATGAAGGAGGAGGAGGTTTCATTACATAGATGAAAATTTAAAAACAGAACTACAGATTAATCAAGTTTCTGATCTTATTTTTATACATTTATTTGATTATTTATTTGATTATTTATTTGATTATTTATTTGATTTTTAGTAGAATAAGACGTTTCTCTGCACTCTTGTCTGCAGCCATGCTAGCAACAGAGCTAACATCAGCATGCTAACAATGACAATGCTAATATGCTGATGTTTAGGTAGTATACTGTTTACCGTGTTCACCACCTTAGCTGCTTAGCATGTTAGCATGCAGGGATGCTATGGTAGGGATGATTTGTAGGCAGTTGCCAAACGTTTGCTTGTTCAGCCTCTGAAGTTGCTTTTCTTTGTGATAATGTTGGTAACGCGTTCAGGTGTGTTTCCCATCGTCCCGCTTTGACAGAACTCTTCTCCTCTGTGCAGAGTCTGTGCTGTTCCTGGCTCCGTCTCCTCAGTCACACAGTCGAAGCGTTGGCCCGTAGTGTCAGTTTTTCCGCTAGCCGAGCTCCGCGCCAGCTGCACAGATTACAGATCTGTTGCCAAAACAGCACAAGTATTTATGAGCGGCTTTTAAGAGTTAGATTACCATGAGTCTGGTCTCACTAAACATGAACTTGGCTGACTCCTCGTCCACACGCCAGCTATCATGAGCGCTCTACTGAGGAGAGACAGGAACCTGATATAACCTCCCAGTTCTCTTTGTGCAGTTCATCGCCCTCTCGTGTAGCGAGCGCTCCAAACTTCAGGACCAACTGCTGTGTTCTGGGAACAGGTGGATCACGTTGAAGGTCTCTCATTGATTTCACCTGGTAAAGCCGATTTAGTCATAGAGGAGAGGAGACACAGGAGGAGGGAGATTTAAAGCTACCGCTGCTCTCCTCAGCTTTATTTGGAGTATTTATTCGCAAATTTCTCTTCTGAGCTTGGAGTTTCCTCTCCTCCTCCTCCTCCTCTCTCCAATTCTTCTAGCTTTTGTGCAGTGTTGCCGCAAAACATGGGGCAGCACGGTGTGCGGGGGTTAGCACTGTCGTCTCACAGCAAGAGGGTTCCAGGTTCAAATCCCAGTTGGGACCCTTCTGTGTGGAGTTTGCATGTTGTCCCCGTGTCTGCGTGGGTTTTCTCCGGGTTCTCCGGTTTCCTCCCACAGTCCAAAGACGTGCAGGTGTTCGGTTCATTGATGACTCTAAATCACCCGTAGGTGTGAATGGTTGTCTGTCTCTGGTCGTCTCTATGTGTCCTGTGATAGACTGGCGTCCTGTCCAGGGTGGACCCCGCCTCAAACCCGATGTCAGCTGGCAGCCGCTCTAAAAAAACAACTAAAACTAAACTTGAGTAAAAACAATTTTAAACCAGTGAAGTCTTTCTTATATTTGTGTGTGTGCGTGCATGCGTGCGTGCGTGCGTGTGTGTGTGTATGTACGGTACACTGTAATGCCATTAAATCATTAATCTCCATATAAAATAATGATGTCGCAGTATAAAATAAAGATGTCACAACCGCCCACACACATGTGTACAGCGAGGGCTACATGTGTAAGTGGAGCTAAATGGAGAAAGCGAGGCATCAACACAGGCAGGATTACAGGTTCAGGTCCCACAGAGACCAGATGCTTCTTTAAGTGTTTTCAGCCTCGATATGTTTTTGCAGCTCCTCGGAAATCGTCCAATAAACTGCGTGCACGTTATATCTGTGTAGCCTGAGGACAGATATTCTTGAGTTTTCTTATTTTTGAGCAGAACAGATCGAACTGCATATTTTTAAAAGGCAATGTTGTTTTTTGACACAGTCTTTGAGTCTCTTAACACATCAGCTGATCAGCCTGTGACCTCCTCAGCTGTGATGTCTGCTGCGTGAACCTGGCTGCACAAATATCCAAACTTAATGCAAATGGACACACAACGTTACGGTTATTTGCAGGGAGTGATCAACAGTACACATAACCTGACTCCAGGAGATGGATTGATTCTCATGATCTCAGCAGATCCATCTGGGAACTCTGGTTTGGAGATCTTTTGGGAAGGGGTGAAAATCCTGGTTTCTGATTGGATAAACCACCTGTCTATCACCAACATACGGGCCAAACCAACCAATCAGATGACTGAAGCGCGTGACGTGCTAACAGCGTGGAGGCAAAGCTCAGAAAGGAAACAACATGTGGGTAAAGGAGATTTTCCCTTTGTGTTTAACGTGAATTTACGGATCAAAGGCCCAATTTCAGGAGCCCGGTCCATATTCAACAGAAGGATCCAGAGAACAAAGAGTTAGTGAGCGGCTTGCTCCATAGCTGCTCATCTCATCCGTGGAAGCCTCCATGTTGTTTACACTCAACAGTCTCTTCTGTTTCACTTCAATCCACCAAAGAAACCAACGCTGATTGGTTCGGTCAGCGAACTTCTCCATATTTTCTCGGTCACACGTCACCAGACTGATCTGAGAGGGAAATACAACGGAGCTCAGAGATCAGGATGGACTCAGAAGGCTACAGTACACATGCAAAAATATGATTATATGTGATAGAAAAGTCCCATAATATAAGAATATCAGAATATCCCTCTTGTTTGCTGAATACTGACCTTGACCTTTACCCTCCTTGAACTTCAGAAGCTCCATAATAAGCTGTGTTTTTAGCCATTAATGTTCAAACTGTGATTGCTTGGACTGGAGAAGTGTATTATGCTCTAGGAGAAGATCTGTGGACTTTTACTATATTTTACAGCCTTTAATGACCTTGTTCTCTTCACATTTTTACTCTCAAAACCGAATTTTTCTCTCAGTCAAGGATAAAACTACAACCTGTTCATTTTACAGCCAACAGGAGATTCATTCTGATACTTGTATCACATTTTCTGACGGCTCAGTTCGGCTTTCAATGAAACATTTACCTGGAAAAACGTCACTTTTAGCTGTTTTTCTGATCCTGAGTCTGGTGTGCGATCACAGAATCGTAGAAACGCGAACACCGTCTGACCTCTTAAGTTTGGTTCTGCAGGTTCAGAGTCCTTTACGCTCACTTGTTTCATGAACCGGGAAAACTCTGTCGCATAATTCATCGATAGTTTGTGGGTAAACTATGATGAGATGTGACAGTCTGTCAGTCACCATGAAGGATCACCAATGTTGTTTTTTAAGCATGAGCTGCCGCCGCGCCGCGACATTCATATCTTTGACCTCTGTGGCGGGTCTTTGATTGACCTCTGTCATCGCAGTTTTGAAGGTTGCCTGGTTATCGTGACCAACTGGATTTCCAGGGCCGCAGACACTCTCGTTGGATGTTTGACGAAGACGCCTCAACTTGATTTTTTTTCCTTTTCAGGTACCAACGCCGGTCTGTCATCCGCCCAATTTCAAACAAGCTGTGACAGATATGACAGCATCATCTGCGTACGGGATCATATTTGCTTATCGGGCCTGACGTGATCCAGCTCGAAATGGTTTAAAGTTTAAACTAAGCTGTTTTACAAAGAGGAAGAAGGAGGGAGTCCCGATGGAGAAATGAGGACAGTGGACAGGGACTTACTTCCTGTCAAAGCATATTAGGAAGAGAGGCGGTCGCACTGTAACCGTGGTAACTCCCTCTGGAGAGTACAGTGCAGAGAGGACATGGGTCCTGGTCCTGCATGTTGGTGATATTATTACAGCCTTAGACGTTACACCAAGAGATGCCAAACTAAATCAAGCTGACTCGCCGGCAGCTTCGGGGTCATCCGAAGTTTACAGCTATAAATAGCGTTGGGGTGGAGACACCCACTGAACGCACACACACACACACACATATAGCTCCTCCCCCATACACACACTCAGAATATATGTACATTCATACATGCAAACCCCCGCAAGGCTTTTCCCACACACACACAGCACAGTGCAAGGAAGCACGTACACACTTGTCATTGAGAGAATGAGGAGGAAGGAGGAGGAGGTGGAGGAGGAGGAGGAGGAGGAGGAGGAAGGCCTGGTTGGCACAGAAACAGAGCACCCATGTTGCCACGAGGCACAGAGACAACGAAGCGTCCGTTACGAATCAAAACATTCAGTTGATTCATTCTGGGATGGCCCCCCGACCCCCCCACCTTGTTCACCCCCCCTCCCCTCCCCTGTTGTGTATGGGATGCTCACACACTGACCTACATTGGTCGAACAGTGATGGTGATGAAATGGGGGGGGGGGGGGGGGCTCGTGAGTTTGTTTGTTTGTGGTCGGCTGTGGCAGGTTGGTGAATGTGTGAGAGGGTTTGTTTGTTTGTTTGTTTATGCGTACATGCATTTAATGTTTTGCATGTGTGTGTATGCGTATGGGAGAATTTGAAGACAGTGATGTATGTGCTGTTATGACAGTGATGTGAAGCACGTGGCAGCATGTGGTCGCCGCAGTGATAATCTCACGGGGGTCACTTTGATGGCAGACACGACAAACTGCTCATCATAAAAGGAAACAGAGCATTGAGACGTATGCAGCTGCAGGCAGGATGTTGGTTAGCCTAGCTTAGCATAAAGACTGGGAGCGTGGGGGGGGGGGGGTAAAGAGTTATGCAAAGTTAAAATATGCATCTTGTCGGCTGAACTCAAGCGACAGTGACTCAGGGATTTGGATATTTACCAAACCGAAACCAACGTTTTGTGTTTTATTACCTGCCACAATGTCAGGACGCATATTTCACACTGCACCGTCCGGCTAACGAGGCGAAACGCTTCATCAACGCACACACACACACACACACACACACACACACACACACACACACACACACACACACACACACACACACACACACACACACACACACACACCCACACACACACACACACACACACACACACACACACACACACACACACACACACACACACACACACACACACACACTGTTTACCCTCTGGCTGCTCATTCAACCGTGCAAAAAAAAAACAAATATACACAAATTATAAAGTTTAATGGAAACATGAATTATATAAACAGTCCCTGCCTCAACGCATGAATATTTACATATAAACATAAACATATGCTGTGCGTCTAAAAGTGCTGATTAGAAAGTCAAACATTCCTCTTAGTGTTTCTCCCAGCGAGGTCGTCTTTAATTGGGCTGGATTAGGTTTTCTGAAATCGTCTAATCTAATCTAATCCGACTTATATTTCAAAACAAGTAATTAACAAACGTTCAGATGTTGTTATTTTGCATGAGTTAAAGCTAAAATTGCACATTTTTATTGTCCCTGACGATGCAAAAACAGTTTTGAGCTCTGGTGTTTTCTCTCCATCCCTCCATCTTTCTTATGTAATCTGCTTTTCTGTGCGGTTGCATGACGCGCACGACTTCTGTGATTGACAGGTGTTTCTGCTGCTGCAGCTCACGGTGTCCCTCCTGGGCCACCGTACCGCCCGCTTTACACCCAAAGTAGATTAATGGGTCAGTTTAGTGAAGTTCATCCAGGGTTCACGTTAACGGTTCAGATAGAGTTCAGCCGAGCAGAGACAGGGAGGGGAGGAGGGGGAGCCGGGGCCGGAGCCGCTCTGCTGGAAGAAACAGAACCATAAATACATGAATACATAAAAACAGAACAGACATAGAAACATAGAAACAGAACCATAAATACATGAATACATAAAAACAGAACAGACATAGAAATGTAGTAACAGAACAGACATAGAAACGTAGAACTATAAAAACAGAACAGACAGAACCATAGAAACAGAACAGACATAGAAACATAGAAACATAAAAACAGAACAGACGTAGAAATGTAGTAACAGAACAGACATAGAAACATAGAACTATAAAAACAGAACAGACAGAACCATAGAAACAGAACAGACATAGAAACATAGAAACATAAAAACAGAACAGACGTAGAACCATAGAAACAGAACAGACATAGAAACATAGAACCATAAATACATGAATACATAAAAACTGAACAGACGTAGAAATGTAGAAACAGAACAGACATAGAACCATAGAAACAGAACCATAAATACATGAATACATAAAAACAGAACAGACGTAGAAACGTAGAAACATAGAACCATAAATACATGAATACATAAAAACAGAACAGACGTAGAAACGTAGAAACAGAACAGACATAGAAACATAGAAACAGAACAGACATAGAACCATAGAAACAGAACAGACATAGAAACGTAGAACACAGAACTATAAGAACATAAAAACAGAACAGACATAGAAACATAAAAACAGAACAGACATAGAAACAGAACAGACATAGAAAGGTAGAAACATAAAAACAGAACAGATATAGAAACGTAGAAACATAAAAACAGAACAGACATAGAAACATAGAAGCATAAAAATAGAACAGACATAAAAACATAAAAACAGAACAGAAATAGAAACAGAACAGAAGTAGAAACGTAGAAACATAAAAACAGAACAGACATAGAAACATAAAAACAGAACAGACATAGAAACATAAAAACAGAACAGACATAGAAACATAGAAACATAGAACCATAGAACAGAACAGACATAGAAACAGGTATGACATGAATCAGTCTCCCTCTCTAAGCGGACAGACACTCGGAGAGCACAGACCTTTACAAGACACTTCCTGTCTCAGTGTTCGTGCAGTGTGAATTTTCTCCAGTGGGAACTCATTTTTCAGATTATTGTGGAACATTGGTAAATACCAAAATCTGACGCCCCGCCCACAGCGGAGGTTAAAGTTCATGAATAATTAGGGGCGTGGCCTCTTGAGTGACAGCTAGCCTCTGGCCCTCACTTCTCCTCGGAGGTAAACATCAGCCAGATGGACGTATCTCCCTCCCCCCAACGTCACATACATGGCCTTTTTTGGTAAGAGGAAAAGAGGCGGAGTCAAAGTCTGACAAGATGGCGGCTCCCGTAGGCGAGGACGACTGGATCAAGTTGAGAGAACGGACCTCGACGGAGACGCTATGTCTGTTTTCATGCAGTCTTTGGTTCTTTTATGGATTATGGATGAACGAACAAATCCCAGCACTCCTCCTGAAACCTATTTCTATGTTTTTTTTTACAAATTTACTACACCACCTTTAATTTAATCGAGTCAGCTCTTTATCACGTTCCATTGCCACAACGAGGACTCAGCGAAACTGAACATTCTGCTGTTTGTCCGTGTCTCCGTGTACAAACGCACCAAACACACGTTCGCTTCAAACTCAAGCGTTTGAGTGAAGCACTAGAGTCTCCTCTGAAATATAGATTATGGGCTCGGTGAATTATGCAACGTGATGTGATCGTTTGTGCCGCCGCTGCCGGGACCTTTGGATCGGCGCGAGGCGGGAACAGCGCCTGACTTATTCATGACGGTGCAGCTGGAGCGGAGGGACAAACAGTTGAGCTCCCGAGACGCTGCAGCTCAGCGCTGCATTAGCGCCTGACCCCCCCAGCTCAGGATTTAGCTGCAGGATTTAAGTAGGGGCAGGAGGTCTGGGTGACGGTGAGGTCAGAGGGAAGAGGTGTTGACGTGTTGTACCTCAGTTAATGGGACCGAAGGTCGACGACAAAGAAGGAACTGACACTTGGACCTGCCACGCAGAAAACTTTGTAAAGACTTTTGAGTCCAGAAGCTTCTCACATCTGAGGACAACGTTTCGTCTCATGAGACTTTGCAAAGATCGGGGATCTTGCAGGGTCACTATGTGCAAAACTAGATTCCTTTCAGATTCCCATTCTGCTCCTGGGGGAAATTACTGGGCATTATCGTTTCTTTAGGGCAGGGGTGGTGAACCCTGCTCCTGGAGAGCCACTGTCCTGCATGTTTTAGGTTTCTCTCTGCTCTAACACACCTGAGTCTGATGCTCTGCCCGTTATCAAGCAGCTGAAGCTTGTCGGGGGTTTAATAATCAACAGAATCAGGTGTGTTAGAGCCGGGAGAAACCTAAAACATGCAGGACAGTGGCTCTGCAGGAGCAGGGTTCCCCACCCCTGCTTTAGGATATGTGTCACAAAGAACACGACTGTAAAAACACAAGACAAAGACGCCGTATGTTGGCATTATGCTTGTTGATTCAGCATCAATATTATCCATTAAAATAAACTCTATTTGCATACATCCCCAAAGCAATTTCAGTCAAAAGCAACTGGACTTGGTTATTTGTCTAGGGAGACGTTTCATACAATCTTTACATGATGGATTCAGTTGCCTCAACTCGCTGCCAGCCTTCGTTGGTTAGCTTGGCCGTTTTAGTTGGAGAAGAACACGACGAATTAAGATTTCTCACTAAAATAATGGCTGATTGGACGGTTTAGATCCGGGGTCTGCAACCTTTGCTGTCAAAAGAGCCATTTCCCCCCCGTTCCACCCAAAAAATATTTGACCTGAGCCGCACAGCTTATAGAGTTTTATATATATATATATACATGATATTTACAAAAAAATATAGTTTTTGCATTTTTTGAAATTATAGAACGACACTAAAGAAACCTGTTAACCATTTTATTCCTATTATTACCGATTTGAAAATGTAGTTTTTCCCTAATTTCTCACCACATATCAGGCGTACAGGTGAGCCGTCATCGTTGGCAACACTCTATTTTCCTCTGATCGTTTTTTGGTGGGATTCATCCACGGTGAGCATACGGACAGTGCGGGTCAGAAACTAAAGATTAGCCACCTGCGCTGAGCCGTGACGTATATTTTAGTTTCACATAATATTTTTTCAAATCACCTTGAACTCCTGGATAACAGGTGTTCCCTTAGAGAGATTGTCCACTGTGCCAGAAAGATGTCATTTATTTCCATGTTATTTTTTGGCAAATGTACAGGGAGCCGCTGAAAAGGGGCTGAAGAGCCGCATGCGGCCCGGGAGCCAAAGGTTGCAGACCCCTGGTTTAGATCCACATATTTCCACCAGACGGTTCATTTGATATCTTACGGAAACGTATGCACAACAAATCGTATCATATGTTGCAAAATATGACTTTCTATTCAACATAAGTAAGTGATTTCTTTCAGTAATTTTCTTTGTATTATTACTTTCCTTTCAGTAATAACTATGTGCATTACAGATAAATTACTTTTAAATTACTTTTTCGTACTTATATGAACAGAACGCCTGATCAGCGCACTCACACTGTCCTGCCGCACCGCGCCCCGTGCTTTAGGGTCCTTGTCCCCCCCTCCAGGCCCGTTTGTACTCACACTACCTGGGCCTCGGAGAATGCTTCTTGCTGCCTATACGTCATCACGCCGTAACACGTCACACGCATTGATGATGTCATGGCGATGCGTGGCTTTGTTTACAAATCCTTCCATAGAGGATAAAACTTTTTTTGGACATCACCTTTAACATTGATTTAGTCTTAACACTGCCGTTCGTTTACAGCTTTTTACTTCTGCTGATTCAGATTTTTGCTTCAGACATCGCAAACGTGGAGTTCATGTGTGAAAATTATCTTCCTCGCCACAAAATTTATTTATGGGCAATAATGTAAAAAACCAATGGAAATATCCTCTTTTTTTTGCCGAGGGAACCACAAAAAAACGATGTCATCCCTGCAGCGCTCTGTTCATCCACAAGACTTTACCACACTCTGCACACAAAACATGGGCTAAATATTTGTTTATATTAAAAGGATACGCACGCTTCATCACGCTCTAACACACACACACACACACACACACGCACACACGCACACACACACACACACACACACACGCACACACGCACACACACTTAGGCATCCTGTGTTCTGTTTGGGCTCTGAGGAGTCAGACACCAACTGACCGGACAAATGTTCTTTTGCTTTTTCTCTCAAACACTGCCGCTGGCTAACACTCAGCTGTGTGTGTGCGTGTGTGTGCGTGCGTGTGTGTGCGCGTGTGTGTGTGTGTGTGTGTGTGTGTGTGTGTGTGTGTGTGTGTGTGTGTGTGTGTGTGTGTGTGTGTGTGTGTGTGTGTGTGTGTGTGTGTGTGTGTGTGTGTGTGCGTGTCTGTGTGTGCGTGTGTGCGTCGGCTCTTGCCCACCCTGCAGGTCTGTGTGTACTGTAGCGGCCCACTGCTCCTGTGTCCTTTGATTAAGGTCAATTTGGTAACTGGGGTTGGCAACACATCCTCACACACACACGTACACACACACACACTCACACTCACACATTTCTACTGAGCCAAATCAACCATTGTAAACTGCCTCATTCATCCGTCGAAATGAATGTGTGTACATGTGAAGTTTGGACATTTTCACTGTCGACAAAAGGAATAACGAGGAGGTTTAAGATGCATGAAAAACAGAAAGATGCCTTTCATGTGCATCAAATACACAAATTGATAAAAAGAAAGCATGTCATGGCCTCCGACTTGTGCCTCGTTAAGTGAAGTCACGCAGTCCGACCTGGAACGTGTCTGTAAAACTTTCAAGTGTGAGCTGAACACTCGGGTACTGAAGATATCTGCGCGTACGTGATCCGATACCACAAAATTTAGCCCCGAAATAATCTACTTTAAAATATTTATTCATGTTATTATTACTTTTAATGCTCCGGTAAGTTCAGGCAACAAAACCACTTGGTTAAGATTCGGAAAACAGGTCGTGGTTTGACTTAATGCTTCCAGACGAAGCCCCGCCCACAGACACTTCCTGGTTGATTCAATCAGGAAGTGCCAAAAAATGCAGTTCTCTGAGTGTCCACTAGGGGCAGGTTTCATAACAGAGCAGTTTCTCATTGAGCCCCATGTTAAACAGGCCGTTTACACAGCATCATTAAACCTGTTTAAGGACAAAAGAACATTCTAGTCTGTGTGTTTAGATCACATCTCCATGACAACACTGAGGGGGAGGGGCTAGTTTTTATCTTATTGAAGGTTAAAGTTTATGAATAATTAGGGGCGTGGCCTCTTGAGTGACAGCTAGCCTCTGGCCCCCACTTCTCCTGGGAGGTAAACGTCAGCCAGATGGACGTACGCCCCTCCCCCCAGCGTCACATACATGCCCTTTTTTGGTCAGAGGAAAAGAGGCGGAGTCAAAGTCTGACAAGATGGAGACTCCCGTAGGCGAGGACGATTGGATCAAGTTGAGAAAACGGACCTGACGGAGACGAAACGGGGGGGGAGTGAGCGGGAGTTACTCAGTACTTGTGTGAAAAAAGGCGCAACCTACGCGGAAAGTGAGCGGTGGGTACGCGGGCCGTGTTACGTAGTGTTACTGAAGATCAATACCACCCTCTTATCTACCAGTATACATACGACTAACCCTGTCCAAGTAATACTTAAGTACATTATCTCCAAACTGCAAACTGTGTTTTCATGCAGCGTGTTAGCTAGAGAGCTTCAGAGGTGCCGGTTGGCGGATGATGTTGTTTGTTATTCTGTTTGCATTTTTTATGCTAAGCTAAGCTAAGCTAAGTGGCTGCTGATTGGGGCTTCACATTTACCAGACATAAGAAGTGTATTTCTGAAAATTGCAGACCTATTTCTTGACATATTATATGATTTATGTCACCGAGGGAAGGCTAAATAACTGAAACACCTCTCTGTTTAACACGACACAGCAAGTAAGACCTCTATCATTTGATTATATGATACTTTTCTCCAATAACAGCCACAGTGTAATGTTTTAGAGACTGTGCGTTTGTGTTTCCTATCGAGGTTACACCGGTGACATGTTCAGTTTATAGAATCGAACACACCCTCGTCAGGATCAGCACAGTTTATCAGTGTGTAACAGATGGATCCCAGATAAAACTGTCACATGCAGCACATTCAGACTTCTAACATGGCCGACACGGAGCCACTCGCGTCGCTGATTATGAAGACTGTAACGTTGGCGACGACACCCCATGTGGCTTTATAGAATTTGATATAGAGTTTATGAAGATGACAAATATGAACCCGATGACCGTAATGTATCTAATACACGTCCTCTCATGCATCTGAGGCTGAACGCTGCTGCTGTCGAGTCACATCCAATCACAGAATCGTCTTATTGTTTCACTCACTGACTGTGCGTGTGTGTGTGTGTGTGTGTGTGTGTGTGTGTGTGTGTGTGTGTGTGTGTGTGTGTGTGTGTGTGTGTGTGTGTGTGCGTGTGCGTGTGCGTGTGTGTGTGTCATGTGTTTGTTGGATTACATTACTAAAAAGAGTCGACATGTTACACAGCAGTGGAGGCTTTAAACCCTCCAGCACACACACACACAAACACATACACTCAGCTTGGCTCTGTGCCCGTATGCATGACAAGACATCTGGGACCCCCCAAACACACACACACACACACACACACACACACACACACACACACATCCACACCCGACCACCCCCACCCACCCAAACTCGGCAGCCCGGCGCCTAATAGCGCCCAACATCTTCCGCTGACATCACTGTGTGCGCGTGCGTGTGCGTGCCTTTCTGTGCGTGTCTGTCTATGTGTGTGTGTGTGCGTGTGTGTGTGTGTGTGTGTGTGTGTGTGTGTGTGTGTGTGTGTGTGTGTGTGTGTGTTTGTGTGGCTGCGGCAGAAAGAACACTGCGACCTAAAAACCCAGCTCACTGAGAGCGACTGCACGCCGAACAGAAGGCTCATCCAAGTGTAAACACACACACACACACACACACACACACACACACACACACACACACACACACACACACACACACACACACACAGGGCACATGGTCACATGCACTAAGTCGCACACATGCAGCAGATGCCGATATAGACACACACACACACACACATTGAATAGAAGAATTAGGATGTACACACTGTTTTAACACGTAACTGTTTGAAAACACTTAAATATTGAAAACTGTTTCTTTAGCAGCTTAGTTTCTTATTAGTGATCAGATCATGTGACCGCAACTGAGCCATCTCCATGGCAACCGAGCATCTGCTGACGACAGTTAAATCATTTCAAGTGGTTTTGATTTTGTTTTTTAAAATTTATTATTATTATTATATAGTTTTTTTGTGTTAATTATGTTTATTTATTTTAATTTTAACTTTTAAACAAATAAAATAGACCCTGTTTCTGTATTTAGATGCTTCTTTATTCTATCGTGTTCATTATTCCATTAAAGTAGGACCTTTGTGTCTTTAACTGTATTTAATTTCCTAAGGAATCCAACGCCACAGGTGCAATTAAACACCATGAAAACAAGCTTTGACTGTAAAAGTCTAACGTGTGTGAAACATAAAAACATAAGCATCAGTGTCGACATAGTGCAGCGTTTCAAAGTGCTGCCTGTGGGTTTCTTCAATGAAAATTACATTAACAGTAGCTAAGTAGCTAAGTAGCTAGGTAGATAGGTAGCTAGGTTAGCGCTACGTTAACAGGAAGTGTTGACTAAGCAGCTAACAACTAACTAACTAACAACTAAGCTAACAACAAGCTAACAACAAGCTAACAATGCAACGTGAGTAAAGGCTCTGAACACTTCCTCCAACACTGCGTCAACAGCTCCTCGTGCTCGTCTCTGTGCTCGTGGTTTTAATCTCCCCTCATCTGAAAATGAAGATCGACTTGACACACACTGCTCAGTGTTTGTGTGTGTTGTGCTTGTGTATAGTAAATATTTTTACAGGAGCGATCATCTTGGCTTTATGTCACAGTCCCCAGCTGTCAGAACAGCACCAGCCCCTGGCAGAGAGAGAGAGGGGGGGGGGGGGGGGAGAGAGAGAGAGAGAGAGGGAGAGAGAGAGAGAGAGAGAGAGGGGGGGGGGGGGGAGAGAGAGAGAGAGAGAGAGAGAGAGAGGGCACGATGTGTCTGTGTGCATGCAGGCCTGTTGTGCAGTAACCACCTTACCAACGGGGAAATATAGAAGTCAATGAGGCCGTGTTCAGGACCATGGTCAGCGCTCTGATGGTCAAAATGTTCAAACCCGGTCCACAGGAAGTGTGCCGCACTTCTTCAATCCGGCACAAATGGTGGAATTACAATTTAAATGTCAGCCACGTGATTCCAGATATACATTTTTCCCTGTTTATCCACAAAATGACGCTATTTTTGGCCGTTTCCAAGCGTTTATTATACAGGACGGACAGGAAAGGGGGGGGGGGGGGGGGGGCGTGCAGCAAAGGGTCGCAGGTCAACCTCGAACCCACAGCTTCTGCCTCGAGTACCTTCACCCTCTTTACATGGGGCGACTGCTCCAACCACTGTGTCCCCCAGTTGGATACCATTTTGAAAGTGTAGAAGAGCTGCACGATTAAATCATTTAATCATTATTCAATTTAGCATGTTAGCATGGGCGCTAAACTGGAAGTCGCCGGCCCGACCAGGGACCAAAGAGCTGTCAGTGTGTCAGTCCTCTCCGTGTCTGGGACGGGTGAGGTTACCACCATAAGTGTTATTGTCACGGCCGTGTTCTGTCACCTTGGCTGTGCCTGTTTCTACTCTTCTACTATATATATATATTCAGTCCGGCACAAATGGGGGAATTACAATTTAAATGTCAGCCACGTGATTACATTTGGCCCCAAAAGTACTGTTATCCACAAAATGGCGCTATTTTTGTCCGTTTCCAAGCGTTTATTATACAGGACGAACAGGAAATGGGTGGGTGGGGGGGCGTGCAGCAAAGTGCCGCAGGTCAAACTCGACCTCCAGCCTCTTTACATGGGGCGACTCAGTCCCCCAGTTTGAAATTTGAACCTGTTGAGAATACGTTGCTCCAGTTTCCTTCACACGTCCGTGGTTGAAGCGTGAACGTAAACGCCGTCTATTCCACTTAGTTACTCACCGTTAATCACAAACTCCTCTTTCAGTTTTAAATTTGCATCATGGCCTGATTATCTGTAAATCTGGGTCAAGTTACCCCGTAAAGACCGACCCCCCCCCCCCCCCCTCGTGTCTCTAAGGTGAATAAGAAGCAGCGGGTTAGCTTAGCTCAAAGCTAGCACGGCTCTGTCCAAAGGTCACTCAGTTCCCTCCACCTTCTCCTCTAAAGCTCATAAATGAACACGTTACACCTTGTTTGTTTAATCTGCATAAAAAAAACTGAACGTAAAGGAAAAAAAAGTCGGGATTTTACGACGTTTACGTGCCGAACTTTAATCTTTACGTGTTTGCGTTTAACGTTACATTCTGTCTCTGTGTGTCTTTCATGTGTCAGCTGCTGCTTTGATTTCATTCCTGCTCTGATTATGCACAGCGCTGCACACTGGGATGCAGGTTGGCTGTGTGTGTGTGTGTGTGTGTGTGTGTGTGTGTGTGTGTGTGTGTGTGTGTGTGTTGAGGCGTGCTGTATGTACTTGGTGTTCCCGTACGTTCTGACCTCCTGGCTCCTGTTGGGGATCGGCCGTCCTACAGGATTCAGGCTGACGAGCCGTTAACTGAAGTCTTTCTCTCATTCTCTATCAAGTCTTTTGCATATTGTGCATAAACTATTTACCATACAGAGTCTAAAGATACGTCTTCTACACACGATCTCACCCTCAAATCAAAGCAGAATGGATTTTTAATCGGAATCAGCGACATTGATGAAAGCAAACGTCTGTTTTTATGCATAAATGTTGTTTCTGTGTCTCTGAAAAGTCTGATTTGGCATCTTTGAAGCACTTCTTTAATTTAACTGCACACTATAAAACTCACCCAGTGTATGTGCATGTTAGCAGAGTGCAGTAAAGCATTTGAATACACAGATAACACAGCCCACTTCCTGTTGGTGAAACATTTAATAAGCATGATTTTGGGGTGTTTAGCCATTCTAGCGTGCAGCTCTCAGTCTGTCTCTGACTCAAATATCACAACAGCTACTGGATGAGTTCAAGTCTTGTATTCTCCAGAGCAGGGGGGTCCAACACTCGGTCCAAGAGTCTAATCCAGCCCGTAGGATGACTCTGTAAAATGTGCAGACAGCAGACACACTCACATCAGGCTGTTCTCGTACAGATAACAATGTAAGATAATGCACAGTAATTCTTATTCTCAGTTGGTTGTAATCTCTAACCAACCACTAGAGAGCACTTAGTCTTACACACCGCTCTGTTTACATGACACGGCGTTCCTGAAGGGGCCGTCCGTACGAGCGCAGGTATTTTTGTGTTTCTTTGCACAGTTCGGCCTTTCGTCCACGCGTATCCGCAGCTGTGGGCTCCTGAAACCGGAGTTTTTTGTAAGCGGAGTAAGTCGTATCCATGGAGACTCACACAGTGTGTATTAACGTCACTCGTTATGACTTCAGGTCTTCAATAAGGAAACAAACAAGGAGAAACCTGCGCTGATACCGTACTGGACACTCAGGAGTCCTATTACACTTTTATCCCCGTTCCTTAACCAAGTGGCTGTGATGCCTAACTCTAAAGGGGCCTTCGCATGGTCAGCTTTTTGTGCTGGGCTCACCGCGAGGTAGGGGGCAGAGGTAGGGGGCGGAGGTAGGGGCCAGAGGTAGGGGCCAGAGGTAGGGGGCAGAGGTAGGGGGCAGAGGTAGGGGGCAGAGGTAAGGTGCAGAGGTAAGGTGCAGAGGTAGGGGGCAGAGGTAGGGGCAGAGGTAGGGGCGGAGGTAGGGGGCAGAGATAGGGGGCAGAGGTAGGGGGCAGAGGGCAGAGGTAGGGGGTTGAGGTAGGGGGCAGAGGTAGGGGGCAGAGATAGGGGGCAGAGGTAGGGGGCAGAGGTAGGGGGCAGAGGTAGGGGGCAGAGGTAGGGGGCAGAGGTAGGGGGCAGAGGTAGGGGCAGAGGTAGGGGGCAGAGATAGGGGGCAGAGGTAGGGGGCAGAGGTAGGGGGCAGAGGTAGGGGCAGAGGTAGGGGGCAGAGGTTGGGGCAGAGGTAGGGGGCATAGGTAGGGGCAGAGGTAGGGGGCAGAGGTTGGGGCGGAGGTAAGGGGCGGAGGTAGGGGGCAGAGGTAGGGGCAGAGGTAGGGGGCAGAGGTAGGGGGCAGAGGTAGGGGGCAGAGGTAGGGGCGGAAGTAGGGGGCAGAGGTAGGGGGCAGAGGTAGGGGCAGAGATAGGGGGCAGAGGTAGGGGCAGAGGTAGGGGGCAGAGGTAGGGGCAGAGGTAGGGGGCAGAGGTAGGGGCAGAGGTAGGGTGCAGAGGTAGGGTGCAGAGGTAGGGGGCAGAGGTAGGGGCGGAAGTAGGGGGCAGAGGTAGGGGGCAGAGGTAGGGGCAGAGATAGGGGCAGAGGTAGGGGGCAGAGGTAGGGGCAGAGGTAGGGGCAGAGGTAGGGGGCAGAGGTAGGGGCAGAGGTAGGGGGCAGAGGTAGGGGCAGAGGTAGGGGGCAGAGGTAGGGGCAGAGGTAGGGGGCAGAGGTAGGGGCAGAGGTAGGGGGCAGAGGTAGGGGCAGAGGTAGGGTGCAGAGGTAGGGGGCAGAGGTAGGGGGCAGAGGTTGGGGCGGAGGTAAGGGGCGGAGGTAGGGGGCAGAGGTAGAGTGCAGAGGTAGGTGGCAGAGGTAGGGGGCAGAGGTAGGGGGCAGAGGTAGGTGGCAGAGGTAGGGGGCAGAGGTTGGGGCGGAGGTAGGGGGCAGAGGTAGGGGGCAGAGGTAGGGGCAGAGGTAGGGGCAGAGGTAGGGGGCAGAGGTAGGGGCAGAGGTAGGGGGCAGAGGTAGGGGCAGAGGTAGGGTGCAGAGGTAGGGGGCAGAGGTAGGGGGCAGAGGTTGGGGCGGAGGTAAGGGGCAGAGGTAGGGGGCAGAGGTAGGGGCAGAGATAGGGGCAGAGGTAGGGGGCAGAGGTAGGGGCAGAGGTAGGGGGCAGAGGTAGGGGCAGAGGTAGGGGGCAGAGGTAGGGGCAGAGGTAGGGTGCAGAGGTAGGGTGCAGAGGTAGGGGGCAGAGGTAGGGGCGGAAGTAGGGGGCAGAGGTAGGGGGCAGAGGTAGGGGCAGAGATAGGGGCAGAGGTAGGGGGCAGAGGTAGGGGCAGAGGTAGGGGCAGAGGTAGGGGGCAGAGGTAGGGGCAGAGGTAGGGGGCAGAGGTAGGGGCAGAGGTAGGGGCAGAGGTAGGGGCAGAGGTAGGGGGCAGAGGTAGGGGCAGAGGTAGGGGGCAGAGGTAGGGGCAGAGGTAGGGGGCAGAGGTAGGGGCAGAGGTAGGGGGCTGAGGTAGGGGGCAGAGGTTGGGGCGGAGGTAAGGGGCGGAGGTAGGGGGCAGAGGTAGAGTGCAGAGGTAGGTGGCAGAGGTAGGGGGCAGAGGTAGGGGGCAGAGGTAGGTGGCAGAGGTAGGGGGCAGAGGTTGGGGCGGAGGTAGGGGGCAGAGGTAGGGGGCAGAGGTAGGGGGCAGAGGTAGGTGGCAGAGGTAGGGGGCAGAGGTTGGGGCGGAGGTAGGGGGCAGAGGTAGGGGGCAGAGGTAGGGGGCAGAGGTAGGGGGCAGAGGTAGGGGGCAGAGGTAGGTGGCAGAGGTAGGGGGCAGAGGTTGGGGGCGGAGGTAAGGGGCGGAGGTAGGGGGCAGAGGTAGGTGGCAGAGGTAGGGGCAGAGGTAGGGGGCAGAGGTAGGGGGCAGAGGTAGGTGGCAGAGGTAGGGGGCAGAGGTAGGGGGCAGAGGTAGGTGGCAGAGGTAGGTGGCAGAGGTAGGTGGCAGAGGTAGGTGGCAGAGGTAGGTGGCAGAGGTAAGAGGCGGAGGTAGGGGCAGAGGTAGGGGGCAGAGGTAGGTGGCAGAGGTAGGGGGCAGAGGTAGGGGGCAGAGGTAGGGGGCAGAGGTAGGGGGCAGAGGTAGGGGGCAGAGGTAGGGGCAGAGGTAGGGGGCAGAGGTAGGGGGTTGAGGTAGGGGGCAGAGGTAGGGGGCAGAGGTGCGTTGAACTGAAGGGAGCTGACGGAAACTTTGGTTTCCACCAAGCATCACATTTGAAAGGTTGTATAGAAACTGCGAAAGTTGATTCACGTTTGCACGCGCTTGAGTTGTTTTCTGCTTTTGTAGAGAAACAGTTGATGCTTTATGGAATACGGAAACTTCTTCTCTGGACATGTTGTGACGTAGAGCAAACACTTAACTCCCATGACTGATCGGCTGTTTCCTGTCGATGATGATTTTGACGTTATGACTAAACACACACGTGTGTGTGTGTGTGTGTGTGTGTGTGTGTGTGTGTGTGTGTGTGTGTGTGTGTGTGTGTGTGTGTGTGTGTGTGTGTGTGTGTGTGTGTGTGTGTGTGTGTGTGTGTGTGTGTGTGTGTGTGTGTGTGTGTGTGTGTGTGTGTGTGTGTTGATGCTCGAGGGGACGACCAGTCAGACCGGACAGTTTAACAGTTAACTTCTGGGGCTGATTCAGCTGGCAACACACACACACACACACACTAGCACACACACACACACACACACACACACAAACACATCTTTTTGGCTTACGGCTGAAGATGAGTTGCAAAAGTGTGTTTGTGTGTGTGTGTGCGTGCGTGTGTGTGTGTGTGTCTGTGTGTGTGCTTGTGTGTGTGCTAGTGTGTGTGTGTGTGTGTGTGTGTGTGTGTGTGTGTGTGTGTGTGTGTGTGTGTGTGTGTGTGTGTGTGTGTGTGTGTGTGTGTGTGTGTGTGTGTGTGTGTGTGTGTGTGTGTATGCGTGTGTGCGTGTGTGCGTGTGTGTGTGTGTGTACAGGTTACGCAGAGGTCAAGGTTAAAGCTGTCACAGCGGAGCCAGAGCAAACCATGACTCAGCTTCATTAGAACGTGACTCAGCGCCGCTCGTCCACATTTCAGCTGCGGTTAGTCTGAGTGACGCCTGCACGCCGTCGTTTCATGAACACGAAGCGTGTTTCATTAAAGCAGAGCTGCGTTTTAT
>NC_139836.1:4715547-4718047 GCF_963691815.1 Echiichthys vipera | reverse complement strand
TGGTTCAGGATCATCTGGTAAGGATGAACCCTGGGCGCCTCCCTAGGGAGGTGTTCCAGGCACGTCCAGCTGGGAGGAGGCCTCGGGGAAGACCCAGGACCAGGTGGAGAGATTAGATCTCCACACTGGCCTGGGAACGCCTCAGGATCCCCCAGTTAGAGCTGGTTAATGTGGCCCGGGAAAGGGAAGTTTGGGGTCCCCTGCTAAAGCTGCTGCCCCCGTGACCCGACCCCGGATAAGAGGCTGAAGATGAGATGAGATAAAAAACAGAACAGTAAAAACAGTTCAGGTCTCCCACTGTTATTGCAAACTTTGTGCATTGCCACTGCCGTAGTTTAAAGATTGTCAGGACTTGGGGGCCCCTTACATGCCTGGGGCCCCCAGCAGCTGCGTGACTTGCATGCAGGCGAGCGCATCACTTAATTCAGACTCTTCTCCCTCCGGTCGAAACGCGACGAGTTCAAAAGGTTCCCGGTTCCTGGAGGTCCCTGCAGTGGAGAAGGGGCTTTAGACCAGAGAGTCCATGTGGGTCAGTGTGGACGGATTAGTCCCTGAGTACTTAGTGGGTCAAGTTCAGTGACTTTGTCTGATATTGTTTAGTCCATACGACCCTGCGGAGCATTAATCCCTGCGCTGTCCTCCCTCCCTGCAGTACACGGAGAGGCAGGGCCTGCAGCTGGGGCTGGTCGGCTGGGTCAGGAACACCCACCACGGCACGGTGGAGGGACAGGTCCAGGGTCCTGCTGACAAGGTGGAGGAAATGTGAGTGATTCTTTTTCTTTTACACGTTTAAAAAGACAAACTCACACACACATACACACACACACACACACACACACACACACACACACACACACACACACACACACACACACTGTCTCGCTGAGTGCAGGTTCTCTATTTATACCCAATGAAGACTGTGCAGGTGAAAGCATTTTCTAGAAATATACCTGCAGAGAAATGTTTTATTTTCATTCACTTTGTTTCGTCTTTTATACTTACCACCTAGAGATGCTACATGACTAAAAATAGATGCAAAACCACCACAAAAAGATGCAAAATGACTAAAAATAGATGCAAAACACCACAAGAAGATGCAAAATGACTAAAAATAGATGCAAAACCAGCAGAAAAGGATGCAAAATGACTAAAAATAGATGCAAAACCACCAAAATAAGATGCAAAATGACTAAAAATAGATGCAAAACACCACAAAAAGATGCAAAATGACTAAAAATAGATGCAAAACCACCACAAAAAGATGCAAAATGACTAAAAATAGATGCAAAACCAGCACAAAAAGATGCAAAATGACTATAAATAGATGCAAAACCACCACAAAAAGATGCAAAATGACTAAAAATAGATGCAAAACCACCACAAAAAGATGCAAAATGACTAAAAATAGATGCAAAACACCACAAAAAGATGCAAAATGTCTAAAAATAGATGCAAAACCACCACAAAAAGATGCAAAATGTCTAAAAATAGATGCAAAACCACCACAAAAAGATGCAAAATGTCTAAAAATAGATGCAAAACCACCACAAAAAGATGCAAAATGACTAAAAATAGATGCAAAACACCACAAAAAGATGCAAAATGACTAAAAACAGATGCAAAACCACCACAAAAAGATGCAAAATGACTAAAAATAGATGCAAAACCACCACAAAAAGATGCAAAATGACTAAAAATAGATGCAAAACACCACAAAAAGCGTTAAAAGCAGGTAAGTCTGAGCTGAGCTGTGGTTTTACCGTCCTCAGCCTCTAGATGGAGCTACTGACCTTCACAACACGACTGCAGCTTAGACACACACACACACACACACACACACACACACACACACACACACACACACACACACACACGTCACCTCCTCATTAGAAAACTGAAGCTGGGGCTCAGTTTGTTTGGACGTCCTCTCCGTCACCAGGGTGTCGACTTCTGCGTTAGATGACATCACTGCCTCCAGGGACCTGCCTCTTACACACACACACACACACACACACACACACACACACACACACACACACACACACACAACTCTCAACCTCAAAATTTCCATTTACAGTCAAAACAATAATAATCCCGGGGTTAAAGAGTCAAAACAGCTGGATTAACACGTTTACATGCGTTTGTTTGATGAACTGAAGAGGCCAAGTGTTATTTTCTGTATTATTTAGTTTTGTTTATTTCAAACGTGTAAAAACAAAATAACAATAACACAAATAACACAGTGCACATGTGCAAACTCTCATAAACAACATCAATAAATCACAAAAAGAATATTACAGAAATAAGAAGGTGTTTTTAGTATATATAGTATTTAATAACAGAAGGAAATACGGATTTGGTTCAGTTAAATAGCTAATAACACACACACACACACACACACGCACACACACGCACACACACCCTCACACACACACACACCCACACACACACACACACACACACGCACACGCACACGCACACGCACACGCACACACACACG
>NC_139836.1:4653047-4705547 GCF_963691815.1 Echiichthys vipera | reverse complement strand
TACAGACACCACAGTTGTGAGGTGAAAAAACTACATCTTGATGACTCTTTGCAACTTTTCACAGTGTGTTTGGCATCCCTTGCTCTCTGCAGCCTCCCTCCTCCTCCTCCCTCTCCTCCTCCCTCTCTTCCTCCTCCTCCTCCTCTTCTGCTGGCTGAATCTCCACCACTCACTCAGACTCTGGGGCTGGAGGCGCTTCATTCCCACCCCGCTGCAGCCTTTGAGGGGTGGAGGTAATCACGCAGCACCGATGACGGGACTCTAAAAGTGCAGCGTCACTTTTACTTTTCCCTGCTCCAGGAGGAAAGATCAAGTGAACCTTTAGTTTGTTCCCACTGCACTTAAAAGCTCCTGTAGGTGCCACGCACTCAGACGTGTGTAATATAAGAAATCACACGCTGGTTTATGCTTATTTTATATTTCTAGTATAAAAATAAATTAGATTCACAAGAACTGAGACAAGAGAACGCTGTTTAGCTTCTGACCAAAGGTACAAAAAACACTCTGGTGCAGAGTAAATGCAATTATGTTTATATATATATTTAATATAATGAATAAATACAATAGAATAGCCTTTATTAGTGTTGTGTTGCATACAACAAAACTAGAATGCAACCTCTTTGGTGCAAACAAAGACAAAACAAGTACAATTTAAACACCAATATATAAAAAAAAAAACAATTTAGGAAGCAAAAACAATTTAAAGGTGTAGCTATGAGAAAACAGGATAATGAAGAGGAGTGGTTGGTTAGTAATGTTTGGTATTAATAGTTATGATAAATCTAAATGTTATTGCACTTGTGTTGATATTTATTAGTATGTAACAGATGCAGATAAAGGCATGATGGCACAGTGTCTGGTTTGTATGTGTAATATAGATATGAATATATAGTGTAAGCAAAATAATTGTAATAATACTCTTAAGATATATATGAAACACGCAGCGCTTCTTAAACTGCAGAACACCGTTGATTTTCCCTTTTTAACGTGTGTTCAAAACATTAATTACAGTTCAGGTTTAATTAGAAAACGCATATCTTATATATATTTACGTCGGTGCAGAAGAACTCTGCACATCCCTGTCATGAGACAAACTCACAAATTCATGTATTTCTGCAAAAACACAGCGTGAACATTTACCTCAAGTTGCTTTTACTCAGAAAATGCACAAAATTAAAGGCAGACAGTTCATATTTGCATGAAAGTGAAAATATCACATTGTTAAATATCAAGAAAAACACAATTTCAGACGTTATTTGTGTTTGTGTTGGTTGTTCTTTGTTGTTTCTCTAAAACACTCGATGACTCTTTAATTAATTACTTCACTCAGGATGAAGTTAGAACAATACTGGTCACACCTGGACACGTGGTGCAGGAAGGATTCAGAAACTACAGGAAAGTACAAATACCAAGCTGCAAAAATGCTCTGTAACAAGTAAACGTGGCTAACAGTGATTAGCTTGTTGCAGTACGGAGAAGGCATTCAAAGGTCTTTTTTAACCACTAATGCTGCTGAAAATAACAGCAAACCTCTGCAGCAGCATGAGAAGAGTCCCTACACACAAAACAAAGCAGTAACAGCGTAGTTAGTGAAGCCAGAGTTTATTAAAGATTGTTTTAGAGCGTGATCACACTATCCTCCCGGACCACGACCCGGACTTTAAGGTACTTGTCCCCCCTCCCTCTCCCCCCGCGCCCCAGCCCCGTTTGTACTCACACTGCCAGGGCCAGCCCATTCTTCTTGCTGTCCATACGCCATCACGCCGTAACACGTCACACGCATTGATCGCGTGTGTGTGGCTTTGTTTCCAGATCTTTCCGTAGACCTCGGAGTTTTTGTGCGTCTTGTCGACTGTTTTTGAATCTTTTCATCGACCAAATCTGCAGTAAACACTCCACCTCCGCATCACACCAACGTGAACCTTTCACCACCATTGTTGTTGTTGTTAAATGTCCGTGCATGGTCCGTCCTTCTATTTACATGTCCGAACAGGCGGACATAACGCTACTGCCGTAGGGCTCGTGCTCGTGCTCGTACACATGCGCACGCTCGTGCTCGTACATGTGCAAACGGCTCCGCTAAAGCCCACCTATTTCAAGCGGGCCGTGGAGGGCCAGCTGGCCCCAGTTGAGCGCGGAGCGGGTGCGCTCACACTGCTTAAAGGTACTAGACTTTAGCTGAAAAATCGGTTTTGGCCGCGGCCAAAAGGACAATGTGATCACGCCCTTAAAGACTTACCTACTGGCCCCTGTACCAGCTCCTCTCATAGTAAAGACCATTACAGTGGATTACCAAAGTCAATCCCAAAGGAAGGAGCCCATTGGTGCTTTGTTGTGTGTGTAGGGACTCTTCTCATGCTGCTGCAGAGGTTTGCTGTTATTTTCAGCAGCACTGGTGGTTAAAAAAGACCTTTGAATGCCTTCACCGTACTGCCCCGAGCTAATCACTGTTAGCCACTCGCATGGATTTCTACGTTAATAGTTGTTACACGAAAAAAACTGTCTTGACGGATTATTTGATGTGGGTTTGTCAAAAAAGACCATTGGATGATTTTACGCTGGATTTCACTTTAATGGTCTTGAAGATTTCAAAGTAAAATCACTAAACGCAGAAAAAAACGTCCTCTGAACTAAATTAAAGGTCGTTTCAGATTCACGGTGCTTCTTTTTACTGTTGGAAAGTTTATTTATGACAATTTTTGTTTGTTTTGTTTTGGAAAATTCCTAAAATGTGATTTGTTAGTAGCTAGGACGCTAATTTAATGTTTCAAATTTATGTAAAAAGCACAATATTTCCCCTGTAAAGTAGAATTTGTTCTTCAGTGTAAAGTTTTATCCTGTGATGAAACGTTTGTTGATAATTTTACGAGCTCATAAAAACATTAGTGACTGAATTAACGACAGTTTTCTGATTTTTCTGACGTTATAAAGTCGTTTAAACGTGATTATTAATGGGTTTTTCTCAGTCATTCTGGAGGAAATTATGATTATTTGTCAGAATTTCTCTTTTTGATCGATATATTTCATAAAAAACACAGAATAATTTATTGATTAATTAATAATTCAGAATCAGAATCAACTTTAGGGCCAAGTGTGTAAACAGACAAACCAGGTATGTGACCTGGTGATTCTGTGCTTAGAGGATAAATATGTAAATATACAAATATTAACATAAAAACACAGACTTTAGCAAGAACAACTAAATAAAAAGAAGACATTAAAGGTTATAGAAACTGAATATATAAATATTACTGATTGAATTCATGACACAATCTGATTTTCAAAGATATAAAGTCATTTAAATGTGATTATTAATGTTTTTCTCAGTCATTTTACATGAAATTAGGATTATTTGTCAGATATACAAATATACAAATATATAAATATACAAATATTAACATACAAACACAGACTTTAGCAAGAACAACTATATAAAAAGAAGACATTACAGGGTTATAGATATTGAATATATATATATTACTGATTTAATTAATGACAGAATCTGATTTTCAAAGTTATAAAGTCATTTAAATGTGATTATTAATGTTTTTCTACATGAAATTATGATTATTTGTCAGTCGATATGTGACTCAAACACTACAGAGTCATTTATTGATGAATTAATAATACTATTATAATATTACTTGCAGCTCTGAGTTACTGTTTTACAGCCACCATGTTATTAATAACACAAATAAACTATATTCTGCTCTAATACAGATTATTCCTGTCTAGTGCAAACTCACTTTCAGGCTCAGTGAGGACCTCTGTGACACGGTCCACGGTGCAGCACCGCCCCGCCGGCGCCTCTGGGTGAGTGGACCGAGCGGCCCCCGTGCTGCAGTCCGGGCCGTGCAGCGGCAGAGCGGCTCTGTGGAGAGGGGGGAGGCGGGGGGAGGCGAGGGGAGGCGGGGGGAGGGAGGAGAGCAGGAGGCGGATTGGTGGATTTGAGGACTCTCTGCTGCTGCGTTGTTTTCTCTCCCGAGCCCCTCGGTGCTCAGCAGTCCGTCCGTCCTTCACTCCGAGCGGGACTCCTCTGCGCTTCTCTCGGCCTACAGGTGAGTGTGTACCCGGTGTGTGTGCGTGTGTGTGTGTGTGTGTAGCGTCTGCCGCCTGTTTAAATCCCGCGTTTCATTGTGTCCGCGGCTGCTGGGGACGCATCCACATCCACGACGACTCTGTGTGTGTGTCTGTGCGTGCATGCTTGTGTGTGTGTGTTCGTGTGTGTGTGTGTGTGTGGCGTGGATTTGTCGCTGTGATATCGCGGGAAAGAAGCTGCGTGTCTCCGGGTTAATTGTTGAAACCTCCAATTAACGCAGCACAACCGCGTCATGGTGGAGCGGCGGCGGTGGCGGCGCAAAGTGACGCCGGGCAGCGAGCCTCCTCTACCGGCTGTATCTCACTGTGTACCCCCCCCCCCCCCCCCTTCTCAACCGTGTTTTTGAACTTGTGTGTGTGTGTGTGTGTGTGTGTGAGATGGTTTTAGTGCGCCACAGCTGCTGCTGCTGGTTGTTGTTGTTGTTATGAACTCTGTAGCTTTCTGTGTTTTGGGGCTTAACTGCTGGAGGATATATATGTTTTCTTTATCTCTGGAGCTGGAGCTGGAGCTGGAGGTGGTGGTGCAGGCGTGGTCGCCTCTGCTGACCTCAGCCCACACAGTCAAAAGCACCAGAACATTCCCACAATGCTTCCTCAAGTCCCCCTCCAGTGTCTGCAGTGACCTTCTCTGCACTTTCCCTGTGTATTCGTCACTGTGAGCACCTCTAAGTGCATTTATGCATCAAAGCTTTGGTTCAATCTTTCCCCTTAAATGATCCCAGCATGATTCCAACCCTCCCTGATGGAAACACACACATGTCGGTGCAGTTTTTCCTTTATTGGAGCCTTGACTCCTGCAGTGATTCGGCAGAACCGAGTATTTCCAGGTCGCTCCGGTCGTTCTGGGTCGGGATAAAGTGTCGCTGCAGCTTTTGAGGCGTTTTTCTGTTGTTGTTGCGCAGACCCTGTTTCCAATCCTGTCGAGCAATTATGTAATCAGATACAGGCTGGACTGCTGCTTCCTCTCCTCTGCCCTCCCCTTCTCTCTCCATCTCTCTCTCTCCTCTCTAATCTTCCTCCTCTCCGCTCTTTATTTTCCTCTTTCCACCCTGATTTCTCCTCATTTTCCAGCCTTTTTCCTCACACTGTTTCTTCCTCCTCCTCCTCCTCTCTCCTTCCTCCTCCACTTATCTCCTCTTTATCCCCTCTCTCACCTCTGCTTTTGTCTTATCATCCTTTCTTCTCCTCCCCCCACCCTCCTCTCTCCTGGTTCTTTGATGCAGCAACTGACTGGGGGAAACATTTGGCAACTTGTTGACTGGAGCCTTTTTAAAGAAATGTCACAGTAAGGTGTCGGGTTGTTCTTGTGTTTCACAGCTCCTGCTGCTTTAAACGACACACTGCGGTAAAACTGGAGTCATGTCAGAGAAGTTCGATCCTGAAAGCGAGTTCTTAGAAAGATGGTTTTATCTCTGAGTTTGCAGAGAAGGTGTTGGAGTGTGAGCCCCACAGAGAGGTCCGAGGTCTCTGCCATCTTTGCGTTTGGGAACTTTTAAACCTCAAAAAGTCACAGCGTAGCTAAAAGGTTCTTCTGCGGTTTCAGCTGATTATGTAAATGAGAGTTTAAACCTAAAAGTGAACTAAAAATCTGCTGAAGAAGCACTTTTCTGATACTTTACCTTTAAAAGTGTCTCTGTCAGACTCCAGAATCTAAATCCACACAGCAGAACCAGAGATATCAGTTGTGTTTTTTATTACACACATTATTCCTTCTCAAACCTGCGTTACCCACAATGCAATTCGGCTTCAGACGATTGGCTCTGAGCGCGCACTCACACTGTCCATCCGTACCGTGCCCGAGCACAGTTCACGGCTAAAGTCTGGTTCGTTTGACCAGTGTGAGTGCAACCGTACCACGACCTAGCTGAAGCACGCTTGCCGTCCACGGCCCGTTTGGGAGAGGTGGGCTGTTGTAAAGCCCGTTTGCACGTGTACGAGCACGAGCGTGCGCACGTGTACGAGCACGAGGCCTACGGCGGTTCTGAGGTCATTTCCTGTGCGCCTGTTGGGACGTAGAAAAAAGAAGGAGGGACCATGCGCGGACATTTGGAAAGATTTGCGGAAAGATTTATAAACAAAGCGACGCATCGCCATGACGTCATCAATGCGTGTGACGTGTTACGGCGTGATGACGTATAGGCAGCAAGAAGCATTCTCCGAGGCCCAGGTAGTGTGAGTACAAACGGGCCTGGAGGGGGGGACAAGGACCCTAAAGCACGGGGCACGGGACGGAGGCACAGTGGGAGTGCGCCCTTAGATTCAGGTGTGTGTTGAGCCCCAACAGAACAGGTGGTAGTGAGCGCGCTGCCTTTTTAATACCATACGTTTATACTCACGTCGCTTCTGATTGGATACGGCCTCTGACAGCAGAAAAAACCTACCTCAGAGCCCATGGTACTCTATCTCTAGGCAACATGTCATTGGACATGGAAACCGTACACAACGGTGTACACCACTGTCAGTCCAACATGCATCATGCAACATTTCCACTTCACCCACGGACGTGTTCTGCGACAGTGGTGCTCTACATGGTTTTCCATGTTGTCGTTTTGTTTCTCTTTGTGGTCATTTGACGTCCATTTTGAGTTGTCTTTGTAATTGTTTTGCATCTATTTTTAGTCATTTTGCATCTTTTTGTGGTGGTTTTTTCATCTATTTTTAGTCATTTTGCATCTTTTTGTGGTGGTTTTGCATCTATTTTTAGTCATTTTGCATCTTTTTGTGGTGGTTTTGCATCTATTTTTAGTCATTTTGCATCTTTTTGTGGTGGTTTTGCATCTATTTTTAGTCATTTTGCATCTTTTTGTGGTGGTTTTGCATCTATTTTTTGACATTTAGCATCTTTTTGTGGTGGTTTTGCATATATTTTTAGTCATTTTGCATCTTTTTGTGGTGGTTTTGCATCTATTTTAGATGTTTTACATTTATATGCTGTTGCTGTATTTCCCTGTGGTCATTTTACATCTGTTCTTAATCATTCTGCGTGTCTTCGTCATTGCTTTGCATCTATTTTCAGTCATTTAGCACTTTGGGATTATTTGGTGTTTATTTCAGCAACACTTTGAGTCACGGCCCCTGATCTTATGGGGCCCCTGGGCCTGTGCTCTGTTGGCCCGTTCAGTAATCCACCCATGACTCCAACTGACGCTGACTCATCGTATGATACTTAACACATGAAAGACTTTATTATACCAGTTTTAAAATGAGTAGAACTCCCCAACACCTCAGATTTGACGCTCATAATGAAGCAGGTTAGACCAGTTGGTTAACGTAAAATTAATGTTTATTCTGTGAATGTGACTGAATTCATGTCTCGGATAAAAACGTTGAGCAAACTTCACCGAATCTCCAGTGTTTATACATATTCTTCTGTGCTGAATAAACTTTGTCCTTCAAGGCAAAAACAGAGGAACTATCTTTAAAATCCAGTGCTTTTCTAAAACAAACCCCAACTGTTTATGTTCCAGGTGACGTTTGCTGACGTGGTCCGAACGCAGATGTGTTTGTGTTTACAGGCTGTTTTTAAATGAAGTGGAGCGAAGCCAGAAATGCGAAGCTGGGAAAGACAGCGGGGCGCGGTGGGGTTTATGGGAAATGTGGTTTTAATTTAAAGGAAAGCAGAATTAAAAAGGCTTCCTGGACCTTTGTTTTTGACCTACAGCTTCTTTAATTTTTCAAATCCTCTCCAGTCAGTCCGTCTGTTTCTGTGAGCAGGTCTGATGAATGATCTTCAGTGATGCTTTAAGTGGATTGATGCTCCTGCAGGAAGCTCTTAGTCATACTTTCGTCTTCTCTCGGTGGTGGGGATCGTGAAGCCCGGCCCGGCTGGTGTGATGCAGAGTGAGATTTGAGCTGTAACTCATCGGCTCTGCTGCTGCAGCGTCTCCGATAGCGGGCGGCACGGTGTCCTGAGCTCTCGGCTTCGTTTTAATACCAGGATGATATTAAACTGAACGGCTCACGTCAGATTCTGTCAGCTCTGTGAGCGAGAGGAGGCTGTGAGGGAAAGCACAGAGCACGTCAGATCAGCTGATTACATAACTCCAGTTTGGTGACGAGGACACGGCCTGAAAACCTGCACATACACACCAAAATAAAAGCTTCTAAAAAGCTTAGAAAAGGGAAGTGATATGTTCATTTTCACCAGTATGTGCACAGCTTATTTTGCACCTTTTTCCTACCGTGTGATATTACTCTTGTCTTTTGTCGTCGTAGTGTTAAAAAGGTTTTGTACTTACTTGATTTATTCCCTCAGTAAACATTTTCCTAATGAATTTATGTCTCAATCTGTGGTTTCAAGTCTTCTTCCAACACAGCATGATGTTCCTTTAGTCAATGATGGCTCCATTAAGAGTCAAATAGACCAGAAAGCAGGGGATGCTTTAGGGTGGGGCTACCTTTCGATCAGGATAGAGGTTTAGGGAAACACATCCATGGCACTGTGCACATTAAAATAGCTGAAAACTTGTTTTTGGATGTTGTCTATGTTATCGTTTTAGATATTTGACCCTGTGGTTTCACGTCATCAGAGTTGATCCTAATGTTTTGGTCGCCTAAAAATGTCTCAATCATTGACTGTGTATAAAAAATGGACGTAACGTCTCCATCGAGGTCCTTTCTCTCAACTTGATCCAATCGTCCGTGCCTACGGGAGTCTCCATCTTGTCAGACTTTGACTCCGCCTCTTTTCCTCTTACCTAAAAAGGGCATGTATGTGACGTTGGGGGGAGGGTCGTACGTCCATCTGGCTGACGTTTACCTCCGAGGAGAAGTGAGGGCCAGAGGCTAGCTGTCACTCAAGAGGCCACGCCCCTAATTATTCATAAACTTTAACCTCCAATAAAATAAAAACTAGCCCCTCCCCCTCAGTGTTGTCATGGAGATATGAGCTAAACACACAGACTAGAATGTTCTTTTGTCCTTAAACAGGTTTAATGATGCTGTGAAAACGGCCTGTTTAACAAGGGGCTCAATGAGAAACTGCTCTGTTATGAAACCTGCCCCTAGTTGAACTGATGCTGACGGAGCTTCCTGATTGGATCAACCAGGAAGTGGCTGTGGTGGGGGGTTGGTCTTGATCAGCGCTGGTAGCAGCCTGCTAACCAAACTAGCTAGCTAGTTAACGGGTAACTGGACTGGCTCTGTGTCACTGCAGCGCCCACCTGAGGATTTGCACCAGCCGCTTGAAAATCGGTAAAAAATGGATTTCCCTCTTTAGCGATTAGCTTTGCACAGCACCACAAATGTCACACATTCTCCCCCCAGCTCTGCACTCTCGTCCAAATATGCCCCCCCCCCCCGTCTCCAAAATAACAAGATGGCAACGACCAAATGCTGAACTTGAGTCTTTTAAGGGGTGACGTCATGCTGCCTACCAGACTCTGATCCTGAGTCTTTCTCTTCCTTCTCGCTGCTTTTGTTTGCTTTAGTGATTCTCTTCTTTCTCTCGGTCTATTTCTGTGTCTCTCTTTGTTTTCTCTCCATCACTCGCTCCACCTCTTCGGTAACCACTTCTGTGAGTGCGTCGCCGTATTAATCCCTGCAGAACACTGTTGACAGAGTGTGTGTGTGTGTGTGTGTGTGTGCGCCTCAGACGTCTGCTTGTTTGCTGAGAAGAGGACATTGGTCAGAACCGCCGTAAGGAAAGAAACTGGAGCTTTATTAAAGAGTGTCTTTGATCCACGGCTGTGTACGGATCAGACGGTGTCCTTGTGTCAGACTGAACAGAGGACGATCAAAGACGGATATTTTAAGTGGCGCTTCAGCCGCTTTACGTCTTTGACTCCAACTAGAAAGTGAGGAAGATGGTTTTGGTCCCAGGAAATTAATGTTTTTGGGTTCTGATGTCTTGTTTTTTCCAACCAACAGTCAAAACTCAAAGACGCACGAACGAGAAGCTACATTTATAAACTTTGTACCTTCGTCTCGATCGATTTCTGATACTTAGACGAAAATTTGAGGAAGGAAAAAGGTTTTTTTTCACACACAAAGTTTCCTTTTTATCACTTTGTTCTCACGGTGCAGCACTAAATCTCTCTTCCATTTAACGCCAGTGGATCTCTTCCAAAATCCAGTTGCTGATGGTGAATGTGAGAAGTATTGTGATGCGCTGATTGCAGTTATGTCCGCGGACACTGTGTTTAAATTCCCCTGATGTGGAAGGGTGAACGTACCTAGCTTCTTGATACTCGGCAAAGACAACACTTTCTTTTATCCCTAAAGTTGTAGCCCGTAAGATTTTCCTCTCATTAAATGTCTTTTTTCGTTCCTATCTATCAAATGGTGAGTTAAAATGGTGTTCGGTTTTCAAAGGAACTCTGGGAGATGAAGTCTCAGACGTTGCCTGCAGTTACTTAAATCGCCCCAAAGCAGACGCTAGAAACAACGTATCTCAATTCTAATGGGCTACGACTTTAATACTCAGGCTCGGAGGTTTCTGCTTTACTTGGAGTTGACGGAAAATGTTGGTTTGATTGACAGATGGTTAAAAAATGACATGAGCTAAACACACAGACTAGAATGTTCTTTTGTCCTTAAACAGGTTTAATGATGCTGTGTAAACGGCCTGTTTAACATGGGGCTCAATGAGAAACTGCTCTGTTATGAAACCTGCCCCTAGTGGACACTCAGAGAACTGACAATCAACCAGGAAGTGGCTGTGGTGGGGGGTTGGTCTCGATCAGCGCTCGCTGGTTGCACCTTGCTAACCAAACTAGCTAGCCTTAACTGGTAACTTGACTGGCTCTGTGTCACTGCTGTACACCCACCTGAGGATTCGCACCAGCGGCTTTTAAATGGGTAAAAGTTTCCCTCTTTAGCGATTAGCTTAGCAGACGCCATTATAAGCTAATGGAACTTAAGGTGTAGTTGTGTCGTCCCTTTTTAAAACAGAGCTGTGCGGTGAGGCCGGATGACACTGTTTCTGTCCTCTCACATCTTTATTTCTCTTTACCTCCGTCTTTCCCTCCTTCCTTTACCCCTCTGACGTCTGTCTCCATCTGAAACCAATCACAGACTAAAGCAAATGGATGAATGTTTAGTTGTGAAAGAAGAAGGCAGCTTGGTTTATTCCTCCGCCTTCATCTCCGTCCCTCCGTCCGTGGATTTGAGGCTGAAAACTTAAAGCCCAAAGAGTTTTCTGATGAGAGGAGGAGGGGAAAACTGCGTCCCGAGGCCCCTGAGGATGAGGTGGAGAGGAGAGGGCGAGAGTGATGGATGAAGGGAGGGGAGAGGAGGAGGTCCAGAGGGAGGAGGAAGAGGAGAAAAGGGGGTGATGGAGGGATGAAGGAGTGGTAGCGGAGATGAAGGTGAACACATAAATGAGAGAAGAGTGGGAGAGGAAGGAGGACAGGAGTGAAACATACCAGCGTGAGAAACATTCCCGGGAAGGAGGGAGGAATGTTCTGGAAAATGTCCGGCAGATAGGAAGTGGAGCAGTGCGACAGAGAGGAGGGCAAGATGGAGCGAGGGAGGAGGAGGAGGAGGAGGTGGAGGAGGTTTCTCCCAGCGGCAAAGCTTCAGCTAAATATAGAGACGACCATCATCTTCAACAAAACACTGCAGGTTTTTAAGGAAAATGCAAATCGGTCGCAGCTCAGGCGGACGGTTCACCTGCTGGACGATTCTGCGGAGTTTGACCGTAACAGTCTCCAACAGCAGAAGAAATGTCGTTTTCCCAATGTGAGGAAAACAAACTCCTCCGAATACTCAAGCAGGAATCTTTTAACGCAAGGTTCATATGAACGGCAGTTATTTCACAGAGCTTTTATTGTGAAAGGTAAGAAGGAAGAAGGGCATCTGCCTGTGTCGAAGTTAAAGGAGTCAAATAGTTTTCCGCATGAGGTCCAGTAGCAGCTTCTGTGTTGTCGTCTTGGTCACATGGTCCACATTCTGAAAGCAGAGGCTGTTTGCTACTGTCGCTCTTTTCCGTCTCCATGGTAACAGAAGCTCCGGTAGCTGAGCGGCTAAGCTAATCACTAGCCGCTCAGAGTTTACAGAGAGGGAGGTTTGGACGGAAGGTACGAGCCAATGGGAGCCCTCCGTGGTGGACGGCTCCCATTGGTCAGTTTGCAGGCCTACGGCCGATGGACTGAATGTTTTTTTGGTTCTTTTTGCTCTTTATATTGTGTCGATCGGATTACAGGACCAAAATCAACGTATAAACAATGTTAATCACTGGATTAGTTAAAAAAAGTGCTGCACATTATTTGATAATTCCAGTGGCAACATTTTTATTCTTTTATTCTTTATTCATGGACTGAAAAAGGGTCGAGGGTAATCTAAGGTCGATCATTTTATTTTGTTCAGAAAAACCAAAACCACACAACACTCACCACTAGATATCAGGTTTGAACGGTCTATTTAAGATTCTGGTTATCCTCAGCGTGTATGTGTGTGTGTGTGTGTGTGCGTGCGTGTGCGTGTGCGTGACCTCTGCAGGGGTCAAACACAAACCCAACTCTTCCTTCCTTTCACACGTTGAGCTTCATGAATCCTCCCTGAAGTGCTGAAAAGCTGCAACTGAGACTTTTCAATCGTCTGATGTTGAGAAAATCAACCAGAACGTGTTTCATGATCAGAAAAAGAGTTGTTTTTATTTATTTATTTTTATTAGAGCTGCTCGGCTCATAAACGTGGATTTCCATCCAAGAAAGAAGAAAACCCCACATAAGCTGCAGTCACACGCAGTGATGCCTCATGAATAAGAGATGTGAACAGAGCGTTTCTGACGACTCGCTGCTAATTTTCAGCAGGAAGTGTTTTTGGGCTCAGATCTGTGCGTTCATGTCCCGATGGACGCCGTCTGCTGAGGGCGAGCAGCGTTTGCATCAGAGCAGAGAGTGTGACTTTAAAGGAGATCTGCTTTAACTTTGTTCTTTTGGTTCCTCTCTGAGTCCGGTCCAGTCTAAACTCTGCAGTTTGAGCCTCCATTAGTTTCACAGACATCAGCTGAATCAGCAGAAAGAGACGGAGATCAGAACAGAGACTTGACACCAGCAGGTTAAGGGCGCACTCACACTGTCCTTCCGCACCGGGCCAAAACAGGTTTTCCGGGTAAAGCCTAGTGCGTTTGACCAGTTTGAGTGCAACCGCTCCGTGCATAACTGCGGTCAGCTGGCCGTCCACGGCCCGTCTGAGAGAGGTGGGCTTTAGTAGAGCGTGTTTGCACGTCTACGGGCACGAGGCCTACGGCGGTTCTGAGGTCATTTCCTGTGCGCCTGTTGGGACGTAGAAAAAAGAAGGAGGGACCATGCGCGGACATTTCAAACAATGGCGGTGAAAGGTTCACGTTGGTGTGATGCGGAGGTGGAGTGTTTACTGCAGATTTGGTCGATGAAAAGATTCAAAAACAGTCGACAAGACGCACAAAAACTCCGAGGTCTACGGAAAGATCTGGAAACAAAGCCACGCATCGCCATGACGTCATCGTTTACACTGGTTTCTTAAACACCATGGAAACACCGTACCCCGGGTAAAATCGGCTTTCTCACACCCCGGATAACAGACCTAGAGAACCCCTTCAGTTCCCTGAATATTCGTGGATGTAAACAGCGTTCTCGGGTTATTATCGGGTTTCTCGTCTGTGCATGCTCCCCATTGACCGTCACGTTTGTGTGTCTCATCATCTGACAATTAAAAAGTAAACACAAGTGGACGATACGTCACATTACTATCATGGTCCAACACACACACACACACACACACACACACACACACACACACACACACACACACACACACACACACACACACACACACACACACACACACACACACACACACACACACACACACACACACACACACACACACACACACACACACACACACACACACACACACACACGGTGATGCACTCTGCTTTGACCTTCAGACATTTAATTCGATTTCTATGCAGCCAAAGGCGTTTCTCTCTCTCCCACACACAAACACACACACACACACACACACACTCTACGCTCACATTCCTGATGAATGAAATGTTTGAGGATCCCAGATGTGGTCAGACGACACCACCCTGTGTGTGTGTGTGTGATCCTCAGACTGGCAGGAGCAGCGTTGTGTTGAGGTTGCTGGTTAAAATCCCAGGATGTTCAGGGTAAACCACCTCCCATCACAGGTTCAAAGGTCACCACACATGAGGCTTTAACTTTGGGGCTCTGTTTTAGTGTGTGTGTGTGTGTGTGTGTGTGTGTGTGTGTGTGTGTTTACAGTATTTGGTGCACACCCTGAGGCGTTGCTGTTACAGCGAGGGCGGGGTCAACACAGGAAATGAGTGATTAGCTGAAACTGGGACGCTGCCTCTGCGAACTGTCTGCACACGCACACACACACACACACACACACACACACACACACACACACACACACACACACACACACACACACACACACACACACACACACACACACCTCTTACTGTAGCAGCTGATCTTAGAGCTGCAACACCAAACATTGTTTCATTGTAAACTGAAGATTCTTGTGTTTTGAAACGTCGCTCGGACAAAACGAGACATTTGAAAATGTTGAATTGAGTCGGACTTGGTGACGTCCATCGTTGTTGCGGTCTACCTCACACCCTGCCCCCCACTGGTCACGGGTGGAATTACACCTGGCTGCGATTTCTGGGGACGTGCACGGCGAACGACGGAGTATGAGCCAATGAGCTCCTGTCTTTTAGTCTCTGTGTCTCTTTGTGGTGACGTCTCCTCTCTTGTGGTGGTTCTGCAGCGAGTTTTAGCCTTTTTTACGTGACTTTGAGATTGTGTTGCATCTTTTTTCAGTCACTTAAAGTCTCTTTGTAGCCTTTTTAGCTGTCTTTGTGGTCATTTTGCATCTTTTTGAGGTGGTTTTGCAACTAATTTTTACTTTGTGGTTATGTTGCATTTGTTTTTCGTCATTTTAAGTCTCTTTGTGGTCATTTTGCCTGTTGTTGTAGACATTCTACATTTCCTTGTGGTTGTTTTCCATCTATTTTTCATTGTTTTCCATCTCCTTGTGGTCATTTTGTGATTGTTTTGCGTCTACGTTTTGTTATTTAACCTCCATTTGTGATCTTTTTATCCCCTGGGCCTGTGCCTGGTCCCCTTCAGTAATCTACCCCTCTAAAAACTGGTCTTGATTTGTATTTTTGTGAGCATTTGTTTTTAGTCCTCTAATGTCTGTTTGTGGTTATTTTTCATCATTTTGTGGTGGTTTTGCATTAGTCATTTAGCTTTGTTTTGTAGCATGTTTGGTTCTCTTCATGGTAATTCTGCATGTTTTTAATCATTTTGCTGGTCGTTTAAGACATTTAATGTTATCTTGTGGTCGATTTACGTCTATTGTTAGTTGTTTTTGACCTCCCTGTGGTCATTTTGTGATTGTTTTGCATCTATTTTTAAATAATTCAGCCTCTTTATGATAGTTTTAGTCCCCTGTGCCTGGTAGAGCCCTTCAGTAATCATCCCTGTAAACACTGGTGTTTTGTATTTTTGCGTTCCTTTGTGATTGTTTAGCATTTGTTTTTAGTCCTCTAATGTCTGTTTGTGGTTATTCTGCATCGGTTTTTAGTCATTTAGCTTTGTTTTGTAGCATGTTTGGTTCTTTATGTGGTAATTCTGCATGTTTTTTATCATTTTGCATGTCGTTTAAGACATTTTATGTTATGTTGTGGTTAATTTACGTCTATTTTGAGTTGTTTTTGACCTACCTGTGGTTATTTTGCATCTTTTTGTGGTAATTTTGCATGTTTTCAATCATTTTGCATGTCGTTTAAGACATTTTATGTTATCTTTTGGTTGATTTACGTCTATTTTTAGTTGTTTTTGACCTCCTTGTGCTCATATTGTGATTGTTTAGCATCTATTTTTTAAATAATTCAGCGTCTTTATGATGGTTTTTGGGCCCCTGTGCCTGGTAGAGCCCTTCAGTAATCATCCCTGTAAACACTGGTGTTGATTTGTATTTTTGCGTGTCTTTGTGATTGTTTAGCATTTGTTTTTAGTCACCTAATGTATGGCTGTGGTTATTTTGCATCTTTTTGTGGTGGTTTTGCATCGGTTTTTAGTCATTTAGCTTTTTTTTGTAGCATGTTTGGTTCTCTTTGTGGTAATTCTGCATGTTTTTAATCATTTTGCTGGTCGTTAAAGACATTTTATGGTATCTTGTTGTTGATTTACGACTATTTTTAGTCGTTTTTGACCTCCTTGTGGTCATTTTGTGATTGTTTAGCATCTATTTTTAAATAATTCAGCCTCTACATGGTGGTTTCTGGCCCCTGGACCTGTGCCTGGTCGACCCCTTCAGTAATCATCCCTGTAAACACCGGTCTGGAGTCGTAAAAGCCCTTCAGCACTTTGTTTCTCACTGTTTTAGTGCGTCTGTGGCCTGGAGCCTCTTCCCCCGCACAGACGCCATCGCTCACGCGTTAGACTCGCTGTGATTGGCTCACTCACGCTCCGCAGGTTTCCTGGAAATCCAGATCAAATTTTCACAAGGATTTCACTTCAGCTGTTTCTTTTTTTCCTCCGGTGTTGCTATGACGATAGAGGGATTACATCACTGACCTCCACCCCTCTCTCTCTCGTCTCCAGGGCAGAGGTGTAACACGACCCCCGGTGACATCATATACCACTTGCATTAGTGTGTGTGTGTGTGTGTGTGTGTGTGTGTGTGTGTGTGTGTGTGTGTGTGTGTGTGTGTGTGTGTGTGTGTGTGTGTGTGTGTGTGTGTGTGTGTGTGTGTGTGTGTGTGTGTGTGTGTGTGTGTGTGTGTGTGTGTGTGTGTGTGTGTGTGTGTGTGTGTGTGTGTGTGTGTGTGTGTGTGTGTGTGTGTGTGTGTGTGTGTGTGTGTGTGTGTGTGTGTGTGTGTGTGTGTGTGTGTGTGTGTGTGTGTGTGTGTGTGTGTGTGTGTGTGTGTGTGTGTGTGTGTGTGTGTGTGTGTGTGCGCGCGTGCGTGGCGGCTGGCGTGTCAGATTTTTATATCTTTAGTATATTTATTAGCATGAACAAACTGCATCATCAGAGTTAATTAATAATCAGGGTTCAAGTCAGATGCGGATCATAAAGCAGCTCTTAATGTTTATGTTAAAGACATAATGACCACTCATGTTGCCTTCTTGGGTGGTATGTTTGATGAGGTACTAAAAAAACAAGTGTTTTTAACTCTTAAAGTCAGTCTGAAGAGGCTTAAACACAAAACAGTTTGTGATGAGTAAAGGTCGTATTTGTGTCTTTCTAAGAGTTACTCAGTTTGCGGTGGTTCTGATGTTCTCAGGTGATGATGAGAGCGGACTTCTGTGTGTGGAACGTGAAGAGAAATGATTTTGTTTGCTGTCTGTGAGCTGAGATCCTCTGTGCACGTGTGCATGTGTGCACGTGTGCACGCGGAGGATGGTAAGGAGATTTACACCAGTGGGTTCCTGACCACAAATACCCGCTGACACACTTGGCATCATGGGAAATGAGTCTGATGACATTGGACAGGTTGGGGGAGGGGTCACATGTCCTTGACCGTAAAAGATTTGCACACACACACACACACACACACACACACACACACACACACACACACACACACACACACACACACGTCTATATCTCACTGTTACAGTTTGTGTTTTTCAGCTATAACTTACGAAAGATAGATAAATAATAAGGGTGTGAGGAGACACTTGGGAGACGAGGCATGATTTTCAATCTATCTTTAACTTTCAGTATTTACATTTCTTGTGTGGTTGATTCTAGCGGAGCTGCGGTGCTGCAGGCGTCTCTGCACAGCGCTCGTGTTCGCCGTGATGTACGGAGCAGCACTACCTTCTTACTGGGCACTGTCCATTCTTACAGTATGTACAGCGCCCACATGCTGCTGGTGTCTCGCCTGTCGCTCGGTCGATGTTTATCCAAAATGCACACAAACGACTTAAAAGTGGCGGAGAGAATCTTCTCTGCTGATGTCAGAATAAAACGTATCATATGAAAAGTATTAATCGAGTTTTAATATCACCTCTAGTAAATCAAATGAATTTACCGACATGCAAAAACGTGCAGTTACGTCATCAACGTGCTAACGACCAATAGCTGTTGCGTGTAGAGATGCACCGGTCCAGTTTTTACCAAACTCATACCTGAGCTGAGTGTATCGGCTGATACCTGGTACTGATCTGATTTTACTGTTCAATGAATGAAGCATAAACCCGTCCATGTGAGTGAAGGCACCAGGCTTGACTTAAACATTTAGGTAACAAATAACACAGATATAGATGTACTTTATATTATTTATGAACGAAAATCCAACTGTACATTTGCATCACTTCCATGTGCACTGCAAACAGATATTTTAAATTTAATATACAACCCTGACCGTCGTCGCAAACATAGTATTGAAGTGACTAGATTGCTGTGAATGTTCTTCTGTGTATGATATTAATAACAAAGACATGACTGGATCAGCCTCCAATCCAGCTGATTATTATATTATTATTTATAATCGATATCAGAGCCGATATCTGATCCGGGTAAAAGCTGCTTCTCCAAATAGACACTACATTTCCCATGAACCTCTCTGCTTCTTCTTCCCCCGACGTCCATGGTTTGTTCAGCTTTACGGCACATTTGCATCTGTGTGTGTGAGGTTTGTTCGTCAGACAGACAGAAAGGCGGACAGACAGACAGGCGGACAGACAGACAGACGGGTCAGTGCGACAGGTTGTCAGTCGGTCTTAAACCTGCACTGTTGAGGAATGTGTTTGATCCCACTTTAACACTCTGATCAGCAGGATTCACACACACACACACACACACACACACACACACACACACACACACACACACACACACACACACACACACACACACACACACACACACACACACACACACACACACACACTGAAACAAAAGAACTACAGTTACTGTGAACACACACACACACACACACACACGCACACGTCCTGTGGAATAGATTAGATCTGACGTCCCATAATGCACTGCAACATGAGCCGGGCAGGATTGTGGGTTGGCAGAGAGAGAAAGTGTTAGCTGGCAGCTGGCCAGGACGAGATGATGGGATGGATCTCCATGACGACACAGCCGACCCTCCAATCTGGACTGCGTGTCTGCGTGTGTGTGCGCGTGTGTGTGTGTGTGTGTGCGCGTGTGTGTGTTCAGCTGCTCTGAGATGAAGTGTCCTTTTTTGATCGGTTTCAGACATGTGAAAATCCTTTTTTAAAAAACCTTTATTGGCATAAACGTTGAGCTCACATCACATCACCGGTACTTTTACAGCGTTTATCAGTGGCACTACAATAAATACTGGAATAAACACTTTGCTACTTTTACCCCAGAAGTGTCGGATGTTCCCTGACCGGGGATCAGAGCGACGACCCCGTCCGGAGCTAAAAAGAGATGAGGTGTTTGTGGAGTTTCTGCTGGACCGGTTCTTTTAGTTCGTCTGATCCTAGAACGCAGCGTTAGCACTCTGATGCTATCAGTTAGCACTTACTATAGTTCTGTGGTACTGTGTTGTTTGTGCAAGGAAGGTTAGCGTTAGCATTAGCGTTAGCGTCAGCGGTAGTGTAAAGAAAATACTAATTTTCTCTCCGCACGCGTCGGAGAAGGAGGCAGCGTCAGAGGTCAGGCTGTGGCAGAGGGCGGGACTTAGGAGGGAGGCGGAGTCAGTCATGTTCAAATGTTTTACTAAGTGCTGTGCGACCTGACAGAAATGTAAGAATAGCTTTATTATAACGACCATTTTCAGGTTGGTCAGCGATAGAAAAGCGTTAAACCGTGACTTTTTAACACGTTTTTTTGCATTGTGGGCGTTTTTAAAGACGTGCAGCACAGAAATGTTGGAGATCCTGTCGTCAGGGCGGTTCAAGGTCAAAGCTGTAGAAAAAAACCTAAATATACACAGTGACATATTTACAGTGTGTGTGTTTGTGTATATATATATATGTATATGTGTGTGTGTGTGTGTGTGTTGGTCACCAGTCCTAAGAAAGAAACTGCACCGGAGGGGAAAAGTGAGATAAGACGAGGCAGAAAAGTTTGTAACTGAGCGAACATCTGCAGGGATGATCAGACGGTCATCTGAAGGGTGTGTGTGTGTGTGTGTGTGAGAGGCGTGCAAAACACATCTGGTCCTGTGGGTCATGTGGTTTTGAAGTCTGTGTGAGAGAGAGAGTGAGTGAGTGAGTGTGTGTATGTGTGTGTGAGAGAGAGAGTTAGTGTGTGTGTGTCAGATCTGGCCGTCATTGCAAATTATGACTGAATAGAAAAGGACGACGCGTTGATGAAAGACGTAAAAGAACGGGGTGGAGCTAAAAAGAAAATGAAAGGTTGAGAATGAGAGGATGATGGAGGACTGAAGGAAGTCAACAAGTCTTACTCTCCCCCCTCTTCTTTCTTCCCTCCCCCTCTCTTTGGCGCCGGCCCAGCCGCTCCACCCTCCTCCTCCTCTGTGATCCGTCCTGCTTCTATCAGAGAGTTTGGGAACAACCAGTTCTCTGCAGATCTGAACCCCCACCCAACACACACACACACACACGCGCACACACACACACACACACACACACACACACACACACACACACACACACACACACACACACACACACACACACACACACACACACACTTTACTGCTCTGTAAAGCAGCGGTGGCCTCTGTCTGCATCTCTCTTGCTCTCACTGCGGTTGCGTGTTAACTGAACTCTTCTGACCGCACCAAAGTCTTCACACGGCACAAAAACCCGTTTTGTTTACAATCAAATTAAAGTTGGGAGTTATTTTGGGGCGTTGAGAGTTCTGCAGGAAGTGTTAATTTTCCTTAAGGCGGGGACACATTTGGGCGGGAGGTAACCTGAATTATACTGTGATATAACATGAAGCACAAAGGAATACGCACAAACGAATGCGCACAGATGAATGCGCACAGACGAATGTGCACAGACGAATGTGCACAGACGAATGCGCACAAACGAATGTGCACAAACGAATGCCCACAAACAAATGCGCACAAACGAATGTGCACAGACGAATGCGCACAAACGAATGCCCACAAACAAATGCGCACAGATGAATGCGCACAGACGAATGTGCACAAACAAATGCGCACAAACGAATGTGCACAGATGAATGCGCACAGATGAATGCGCACAGACGAATGTGCACAGACGAATGCGCACAAACGAATGCCCACAAACAAATACGCACAGCACAGACGAATGCGCAAAAGGAATACGCGCAAACGAATCCGCACAGATGAATACGCACAAACAGATAAGTGCAAACGAATACGCGCAAACGATTACGCACAAACGACTACGCACCGACGATAACTACCCCTGACCTCCTTTTATTACATGAATCTGAAGGTTTGTGACCACCTGACCTGAAAAAAGGAGCAAGAACTAAGGTCATGAAACATTCATTCCCTTTTATCTGATGAAACATTCACCAGTGAGGAAATGGAGCAGAGTCATTAATAATACGAGTGGAGAGGAAAAGTGTGTCGCAGCAGCAGCAGCAGTGGAGTCTGAAGCTTTGGTTTCAAACAGCAACATTTGAACACTTCCTTCAGTCTCAGTCAGCATTTAAGAACCAATTTGGGCTTTTTAGCCTCAGTTTACAGTGGAAAAGTCTTAATTTTCCTATAAAAGCTGCTTTTATGATGTAATTGTTCTGTTTTTCTGCTTCAAAAACATGAATTCTACGTCTAGTTGGTGGCGTGGTAACTTTCACGCTGCTGTGGTGAATATTGAGACTAAAACTACTCATTTCACTGTTCACCAGATGAGATCCACCGCAGCTAAATTAAAGTGGCCCAAAAAATCTATTAATACACTTTAAATCTAAGATACTGATGATGTGAAACTTTCCTCTGAACGTCCTCCGTGTTTCAGATTCCAGCTTCTCTTCAGACGGTTCATTGGTCGACGAGTGTCTTTAACGTTATTATTAAATAATACAATAAACACCAGCAACATGACTATGCACAGAAGATGGGGAAAAAGGGGTAAATATGTTTTTAATTGATTTATCAATTTTATGAATAACTATATATACATACAGACAATATATTACATTTATTTCATAAATAAATTAGATGAATAAATAATAAGATAAACACCAGCAACATGAGGCAGCAAAAATGTAAAAAAAACCCTGAGATAAATTAAATATATAAAATATAAATGTGTTTTTATACATGTATCTCTTTTATAAGTAACTATATACCTAAATATATACAATCAATATACAATATATTATAGTTACTAAAGTAAATTGGATGAATAAATACATATTTGATTTATTTTTCTCTTTTTAAACCTTTTTTTTATACATAAATAATATAAAAAATCAATTGGATGGAAAATAAATAATGTTTAAACATTAGTGCGCCTCAAACTGCTGTACATATAAACTAATAACTTTATTAAAGTGTGAAACTAAATAATGAACAATAATCACTTTGATCTCCGAGTTGCTGGAAAAAGAAAAGCAGCTGCATTTTGAGTGACGAGTGAAACAGGTGCAGAAGATTGTCCTGTTAGGGCTCCTGTAGCCCTCGTGTCCCGTCAGGGCTCCTGTAGCCCTCGTGTCCGGTCTCTGCGGTGACCGCTCGTCCTCAGAGAGACGGACGCGTCGGAGAGACTTCTGAAGAGTCCTCTTGACCCGCGCTGTTTATCTGGAGTGCTGCGTTCCTCCTCTCCTCCGTCTGATCCCTCGTTTCTTTCCCTTCCTCTTCACATTCCTTCACTAATCGACTTCATCTCTTCCCCTCCGTCAGCCCCTTTCATCCTCTTCTTCTTCCTCTCGGGTCTCATCCCTCCCTCCTTTAACTCTTTGATCACTTGTGCTTATGAAGAGAGGCATTCTGGGTAATGCAGTTCTAATTATGTTAGACTTATATAAAAACAGACGTAGCGTCTCCGTCGAGGTCCGTTCTCTCAACTTGATCCAATCGTCCTCGCCTACGGGAGCCTCCATCTTGTCAGACTTTGACTCCGCCTCATTTCTTCTGACCAAAAAAGGGCATGTATGTGACGTTGGGGGGAGGGGCGTACGTCCATCTGGCTGACGTTCACCTCCGAGGAGAAGTGAGGGCCAGAGGCTAGCTGTCACTCAAGAGGCCACGCCCCTAATTATTCATAAACTTTAATCTCTAATAAAATAAAAACTAGCCCCTCCCCCTCAGTGTTGTCATGGAGATCTGAGCTAAACACACAGACTAGAATGTTCTTTTGTCCTTAAACAGGTTTAATGATGCTGTGTGAACGGCCTGTTTAACATGGGGCTCAATGAGAAACTGCTCTGTTATGAAACCTGCCCCTAGTGGACACTCAGAGAACTGACGCTGACGGAGCTTCCTGATTGGATCAAACAGGAAGTCGCTGTGGTGGGGGGGGGGTGGTCTCGATCAGCGCTCGCTGCTAGCACCCTGCTAGCACCCTGCTAACCAAACTAGCTAGCCTTAACTGGTAACTGGACTGGCTCTGTGTCACTGCTGTACACACCTGCAACTCCCCTCTCACCTACCAGGAAAAATCCCACCTGAGAAAATGGGTAAACGTTTCCCTCTTTAGCGATTAGCTTAGCACTGGCACTTCCTGATTAGATCGAACAGGAAGTCACTGTGAGCGAGAATTTGCCCCTCAAACTTCCTGTTGCGCTGTTCTGCTCCAGAAATACCTCCGTGGCCGCGGTGGGTCAAACGGACAGAACCTCACGCCTGCAAACGCCATGTTCCTGATCTGTAGGGTTCATGGAAAGTTCCTCATTCATGTGTCACTCACTGTCTGAAGGTCACAGACTCACACTGGAAGAAAAGCCTTCTTTCTGTCTCTCCCTCCTCCTCCTCCTCCATCCATCTCCCTCTCCGCGGGGACAAATTAGAGCCTAACTTCATTAAAGTGACTCAGTCTGATTGCATGAGAGCTGCAGCTCGGTTTCCCTCACTGTGTTGTTGTCGGCGTTGAGCGTTTCCCAGGCGTCTGAGCCGACAATCGGCCCGTCTGTCCGCTCGCACAGACACAGTGGCTATTGAGGAATGGATACGAGGGAATAATTGAGCTGTGTATCTGAGAATATCACATTTACCCTGAGGCCTTTTGGCTGCTGCGTTCTGGCTCGGGTGTCGGCCTTTTACAGTACGTGTAGACGGTTCGACTCTCCGCTCGCCAAAGCCCGCTTCCATCGCCTTTACACTGAAAGGGCGTTTCTCATACTTTGAACAACAAGTGGATTCTTTCCCTCTTAAATAAGGTCAACGAAAAAGTAGTAAAGTACACACAAAAATACCTAATTAGAGCAGCAGAACCTCTGATTTTCTATTTTCATATCGTCCGATCTTGCTCTTATGTGATTGACGGAGGGGGGGGGTGTACGTCGCAGCACGCCGGTGAAATGCCAACTAGCACTGACCTCGACTTTTGAATGTGCTTTTGTCATTTTTCCGACTGTTCTTATGCATTTTTCGTACATAGAACAACAGAAAGTATTTATTACTTTATTTCATGTGTATTCACGTATTTAAAGCAGGAGACATAGTGTAAGCAGGGAATATCCACGTAACGACGCATGAACCTCTCTAAGTGCGTAGAGATCTTGGTTTCTGAGGGCAAGTTAGTTGAGGGCGCACTCACACTGTCCTTCCGTACCGTGCCCAAACAGGTTTCACGGGTAAAGCCTAGTTCGTTTGACCAGTGTGAGTGCAACCGTACCACGTCTAGGAGCGGCACGCTTGCCGTCCACGGCCCGTTTGGGAGAGGTGGGCTTTAGTAAAGCATGTTTGCACATGTACGAGCACGAGCGTGCGCACGTGTACGAGCACGAGGCCTACGGCGGTTCTGAGGTCATTTCCTGTGCGCCTGTTGGGACGTAGAAAAAAGAAGGAGGGACCATGCGCGGACATTTAAAACAATGGCGGTGAAAGGTTCACGTTGGTGTGATGCGGAGGTGGAGTGTTTACTGCAGATTTGGTCGATGAAAAGATTCAAAAACAGTCGACAAGACGCACAAAAACTCTGAGGTCTACGGAAAGATCTGGAAACAAAGCCACGCATCGCCATGACGTCATCAACGCGTGTGACGTGTTATGGCGTGATGACGTATAGGCAGCAAGAAGCATTCTCCGAGGCCCAGGTAGTGTGAGTACAAACGGGCCTGGAGGGGGGGACAAGGACCCTAAAGCACGGGGCACGGGACGGAGGCACAGTGGGAGGGCACCCTAAAATCATCCTTTCCATCTGAACTCCAATCACTCGTTGTACAGACGTGTTGGATCGGTCACTGCTGGTTCTGATTGGTTTATGCCTTCGCACCACCCTTCTACGTCACACGGACCTTTTGTTTTTAACTTTTTGACTTAAATACTCTTCCTCATAAAGATCTCAGGGACTTCCACTTTAAAAGTCTCCAACATTTGTTCCTCCGCATGTTCTGTGAGATGAATCCCAGCGGGCGCCGGGGTCTCCGCCTCATTCATCCGTGTCCTCCGCCCCTCACTCCGGCCGGTGCAGAGGGCAGAGAGGCTGTTTGTTTGAGCAGGAGGAGCGCGGCCGGGCGGGGAGGCTGTTTTTGGCTGCAGGCTTCAGTTGCATAACGGCAGGAAAGCAGTGGGAGAGATGGGACTGGGAGCGAGGGGAGGAAGAGGAGGGGGGAGGTTTAAAGTTGAACCTCTGTGGTGAAACCTGTGATCGTCTCTCAGTGATCCGGGACCCGGGTCGATCCATCGTGGACGGTTCAGGGTGACAGATGTGTCGGTCATGTTTCCCCTCACTGTGCACACACCGGGTCACACTGGGGTCACACTGGGGTCACGGGGAGTAACCGGCCTCTAATCTTGTTATCGGGTTTATTTGGGTGGAGAACAGAATGCTTTGGATTCTTTCTCACATGTACAGTTTACAGTATTTAAGGGAAATGTCAGGTTCGCGTGTATAAACGTAAATAGTTTAAGGATTCCACAGATTCTCAGTAAAAACACAGGCGGATTCGAACGGTCCTGACTGGCGACCGGAGCTTCAATAGTATGGCGTCAAACTCAGATTCACTGTGGGCCAAATTTAAAAACTGGGACAACGTTGCAGCCAAACTCAATATTTACTAAAAACAAGAGGCTGTAAATGTGCATGTGTTCCTTCTCTCCAGATGTGTAACGTTGAACCTTTCCAGTGCAGCTCCTTGTTCTTGTCGTGGTGTTTCTTCTGTTTGATTCTTTGGGTACAGCCACGTATTTTTCATGTTTTTGTGGTGTTTTCATCAGTTTTAGTCGTTTTTTCACTTTTTTGTGGTGTTTTCATCAGTTTTTTGTTATTTTGTCACTTTTTGTGGTATTTTGCGTCTGTTTTTAGTAATCTTGTCACTTTTTTGTGGTGTTTTCATCAGTTTATAGTCGTTTTTTCATGTTTTTGTGGTGTTTTCATCTGTTTTTAGTCTTTTTTTCATGTTTTTGTGGTGTTTTCATCTAATTTTGTCACTTTTTTGTGGTGTTTTCATCTGTTTTTAGTTATTTTGTCTTGTTTTTGTGGTGTTTTCATCAGTTTTTAGTCATTTTTTCACATTTTTGTGGTGTTTTCATCTTTCTTTACTAAAAAAAAAGAAAAAGAGGCTGCAAACGTGCATGTGTCCCTTCTCTCCAGATGTGTAACGTTGAGCCTTTCCAGTGCAGCTCCTTGTTCTTGTCGTGGTGTTTCTTCTGTTTGATTCTTTGGTTACAGCCACGGTGACAAACAGCTCTTTACCTTCACACACAGATCATCTGCTGAAAGCTCCTGTCCTCCATCTTTCTTTGGGTCGTTTTTGGGGAGGGGTGGATTCAGTGTGTCTGCAGAGACTGGTAGCATGGATGCTCATGTTTGCTAACAGAAACGTAGACATTTGTCTGCTTTATACTCACGGGCCAGCTCTCACAAAACTGAAACAAAAAAATGATCTTAGGGGCCAAATATAATTACACGGCGGGCCAGATTTGGACCACGGCCTGAGTTTGACACCCCTGTTTTAGAGGCTGATGGGAAGTGTAGATGGCGATATACCTGACCAATAAACGGGATCAAAGACTGAGTAAGAGAGATTGAAATTGAGTTCTTCACACTGAAGTGAACCCAGTAGGTGAACATTGTTGTCTTTTATCCAACATTTTAGAGTCAGTACCTTCCGATAACCATAGCACGCTGATATTATCGTGCATTGCTACATTTCCGACCACGCCACCTTGGTTTTGTGAAACCGGACGTGACCATATTTGGGTGAGAGGGCGGAGCTGAGTCGTAGTTGTTTCAATGCCGCTGCGCTAATCTACACCCTGGAGAGGGAAACTGCTGACTCCAGTCATCCGGTGTTGTCGCCCCCTGCTGGACATTAGAGAGAATGCAGCTTTAAGTGGAGTCTCCTCCTGCTGGACATTAGAGAGAATGCAGCTTTAAGTGGAGTCTCCCCCTGCTGGACATTAGAGAGAATGCAGCTTTAAGTGGAGTCTCCTCCTGCTGGACATTAAAGAGAATGCAGCTTTAAGTGGAGTCTCCTCCTGCTGGACATTAGAGAGAATGCAGCTTTAAGTGGAGTCTCCTCCTGCTGGACATTAGAGAGAATGCAGCTTTAAGTGGAGTCTCCTCCTGCTGGACATTAGAGAGAATGCAGCTTTAAGTGGAGTCTCCCCCTGCTGGACATTAGAGAGAATGCAGCTTTAAGGCACTTCACCATCTTTATTTTAGAGTTTATGGTAAAGACGTCAGTACGAGCACATCAGTATCTCATATTTCTGAGTATTACAGTTGCATTTCAGCGTCTTTCTTTATAACGGTGCCATATAATGTGTTGTTACATCCTCAAAGGTGCGGCTGATTTCTCCGCGGAGACGTCAAACACGGCGTTCGGGTCGGACTCAGTTCAATCTGCAGCAGCTCTGACCTGAGGAGTCACTGCGAAATGTCAGAAACACAAAAATAATGGATCCCACACTCTCTCCTACATCCTCCCACTCTCTCACCTCCTCACACTATCCATCTACTGTAGTGCGCACACACACACACACACACGCACACACACACACACACACACACACACACACACACACACACACACACACACACAGTCCTAATGTCTTCCTCCTCGCTCTGTATAAACACGTACTGAGTCTCATTAGCAGTGGAAGTTTATACACAAACCTTTAAGCGCTGCAGCTGGAAACCCTCTTTTGTCCACTTCAGTGTGTGTTCAGCGTTTAAATTCTGTCTGAAGTGTTATTATGACCTGAGTAGAGGATCCAAATTATCCCACAATGCAACAGAAAACGTAGTTACAGTGAGCCAGTGAGTGACATGAAAATAGTATCGTAGTATAATAGTTTAAATGGTCTTTTTCTCTTCAGAGGGAGGTGCTACAGGTGCGTTATATTAGTAAAACAATGATATAAAGTGAGAGATCTTGACTCTTACTTTGCATTTAAATGACTTCCTCTTTATTCTCAAAAGGTCTCGTCATCCCCTGTATTTTAGATTTGATTAAAAATGACCTATTCCTGTTTGTATACTTATTATACCGTAAGGGCGCACTCACACTGTCCGTCCGTACCGTGCCCAAACAGGTTTTATGGGTAAAGTCTAGTTCCTTTGACCAGTGTGAGTGCAACCGCTCCACACAGAACTGCGGCCAGCTGGACGTCCACGGCCCGTCTGAGAGAGGTGGGCTTTAGTAAAGCACGTTTGCACATGTACGAGCACGAGCGTGCGCACGTGTACGAGCGCGAGGCCTACGGCGGTTCTGAGGTCATTTCCTGTGCGTCTGTTGGGACGTAGAAAAAAGAAGGAGGGACCATGCGCGGACATTTAAAACAATGGCGGTGAAAGGTTCACGTTGGTGTGATGCGGAGGTGGAGTGTTTACTGCAGATTTGGTCGATGAAAAGATTCAAAAACAGTCGACAAGACGCACAAAAACTCAGGTCTACGGAAAGATCTGGAAACAAAGCCACGCATCGCCATGACGTCATCAATGCATGTGACGTGTTACGGCGTGATGACGTATAGGCAGCAAGAAGCATTCTCCGAGGCCCAGGTAGTGTGAGGACATCATCAGACTGTTTTTACCTTAGGGCGCACTCACACTGTCCGGGCCAAAACAGGTTTTTCGGGCAGAGCCTAGTGCGTTTGACCAGTGTGAGTGCAACCGCTCCGCGCCTAGCTGCGGCCAATTTGCCGTTCACAGACCGTTTGAGAGAGGTGGGCTTTTGTAGAGCGCGACCGAGGGGACAGTGTGAGTGCGCCCTAAGCCATTAAATATAATATACTAGAGCTTCAATGATTAAACACCAACTATTTTGATAAGTGACTCATCGTTTTGAGATGTAAAAGGCCCTAGTGTAAAATGATAAATGTTAGGCGACATTTATTCGCGTAAAATTAAAAAAAATTATTTAGTGTATACCCATCTGTAACCCACTTCTGCCCAGATCCCTTCCCTCCAACTTTAATCCCCTTTTCCTTATCCTTAACATTTTTAGCATACGGGGATAACGTCATCAGTCCTGCCCGTCTAACGTTAAGAGACGTTACTTTAACAGGACACAATAACGTGTTTGGCAGCTGCTGTACCTACTCTACTTAATCAGCAGAGATGATATGGGGCCGAGTCGGCAGAAACACAGCAGATAAACAGGAGTGTAGCTGAACACGTTAGCATGGAGCAGATCCCTGTTTACACTGTGGAGAATCCTGACTGACAACAACCAACCCACGCACATCCCTGAGCGCTACAACACCAGAAACCAAACATTGGTCATATTCATATTCACCCTACATGTGTTTGCTTTCTTATTTTCACAACTTTAAAAAGTCTTGTTGACGTTCGTATCTGTGTTTTAAAAATTCTGCATTAATTCTTCCTAATTTTCTCCCATCACGTATTTTCCTGGGTATCGGTCTCGACTTTGAAATTCTAGTCTTGTGTAACCCTTTAATAAACACAGTGAGGAGGTTGTTTGACATATTTCAGTTGTGTATTTTCAGTCTCTTCCTGTTCTCTGTCACCTCTCAGAAGTTTTATCCAGTTGTTCTTTTGCTCAAACCGCCGTTGGATGAAAGCTGTTACGCAACATCAGCTGCTTTCTCTCTTCCACTCATCCTCTCCTGCCTCCTTTTGTTTCTACACACCCGTCTGTTATTAGCGTGAGACATGGCCTTACTCCGCCTCACCACCTCCCCATCTGTGTGTGTGTGTGAGTGTGTGTGTGTGTGTGTGCAGCATATTGAGACAGGAGTGGAAGTCATCACTGGAGTTTATGGGCAGCCATAAGCTGATGTAACACTGTGACATCTCCGTTTCCTGGTCGAACAAAGGACCGCATGTGTCCTCGACCGTAACTGATGGAGCGTACACACACACACACACACACACACACACACACACACACACACACACACACACACACACACACACACACACACACACACACACACACAGAGCACAGCACTCAGGACCCTCATTGATAATTGATAGATGGTGTGGCAGCTGCATGCTCAACAGTACATGGTGTGTGTGTGTTTACGAGTGCTAAGTGCCTCCTGAGCTGTATCTACATGATTGCATGTATATTGGTTATGTGCGTGCGTGTGCGTGTGTGTGTATGTGTGTGTGTAACAGTTAAGGACACAGTACGACGTGTTTGTGTGTGTGTGAACGTACATCACACGCCTGTCTGCACACACGCATGGGCACACTAACACGAACACATGATTAATTCATGGTGGAGTTATCAAATATAGATCCACAGAAACACAGTGAACACAGCGCTTGTGTGATCCTCCACAGCCCGAACCGTATAAAAAAGTGTTTACATTTAATCCAGTGTGACGGCGACTCCACCCCTCACCCACCCATCAGCTGGGAGATGTGTTTGCGTGGCGAGTCGACTACACTAATAAATGAGCAAAAATAAACCATTTAACCGAAAACTACGACCTTCTGGGTTCAAGTTTCTCTCTTTCACCAAAATAAGGCGTTAGCTTAATGCTACAATTCAACATAAAACTCACCAAACCTGCTTTATTAGTCTTTCCACTGCTCCAACGATCACCATCTCTGCTTTGGTGCAAATAAACCTCTAATTCACAGAGTGAGATGTTGAAAGAAACCACTTGACTCTTGGATCAACTTGAAAAACACACTTCATTCAAACTGGATGGAAACAAAACAAAACACATCTTAAATAGTCTCCAAAAAGTTCAGACAGTGGTTTGGCCCAAATAAATCCTTAATTCACCAAGTGAAGTTTGTATAAAAGCCGACTTTTAACACCGTTTCCTCGCCGTCTGTTGTCTGTGGGACGCCGTTCTTCAGACGCAGATCATTAAATTAGCGGTTAGCTCGTCCATTCGTCCCATCGTCCAAGCGCAAAATCATCCCAGGGTCTTTATCGGCACTTACACACATCAAATAAACCATGGAGATATTTTTATTTTTTATTTTTTATGAGACAACTATTAACGAGTCGCTAACAGCCGGACGTGGCTAACAGTGATTAGCTCGGGGCAGTACGGTGAAGGCATTCAAAGGTCTTTTTTAACCACTAATGCTGCTGAAAATAACAGCAAACCTCTGCAGCAGCATGAGAAGAGTCCCTACACACACAACAAAGCACCAATGGGCTCCTTCCTTTGGGATTGACTTTGGTAATCCACTGTAATGGACTTTACTATGAGAGGAGCTGGTACAGGGGCCAGTAGGTAAGTCTTTAAAACACTCTTTTAATAAACTCTGGCTTCACTAACTACGCTGTTGCTGCTTTGTTTTGTGTGTAGGGACTCTTCTCATGCTGCTGCAGAGGTTTGCTGTTATTTTCAGCAGCATTAGTGGTTAAAAAAGACCTTTGAATGCCTTCACCGTGCTGCCCCGAGCTAATCAGTGTTAGCCACGTCCGGCTGTTAGCATCTCTCCTGGATTTCTCCGTTAAGAGTTCATACACAGAAAAAACTATCTCGATAGCTTATTTGATGTGTATAAGTGCAGAAAAAGACCATGGGATGATTTTGCGCTTGAATTACACTTTAAGTAAAAGTCACGTCGTTACGGTTTACAGGAAAAACCGACGTAATGAAACGCCTCCGATCAACTCTAGTTTCGTTTTTCTGGATGCTTTTCTATCAGATGGAAGTTTCAGTTTGTTCCTCTTGTGTTATTGTTATAAATGTGTAATGTGACATTTCGTCAGTGTGTGAGCGAGTTCGTCAGTGCGACTGAAGCCGGCCCCGTCCTCTCAGGGTTCAGCGTTCGCTTTATCGAACCGTGTTTCTGCTCTCGGTCAGGATTCTTTGTCTCTGTTTGAATCTGAGGAAAAACAACTCGCCTGAGTGAGCAAACGGGACCGCATGACTTATTGATGGCGAGCAGCAGTGAGCAGCAGCGAGCAGCCGCTCTCCTCCGACCGGCTGCTGCTGCTGCTGCGAGGAGCCCGTGTTCAGCCTCAGCTCCACTTTGGTTCATCTCGGCTCGGTTCTGCTTTTGCAAATGTCTGAAATCGAAGTCTCAGAAACACGAAGGAGCAGCTGAACAATACAAACAATCTACATCCAACACAGAAAGTAGCGTAAGAGTGTTTTTAAAGCTGATATATTCATATTTTTAGGGGCGCCCTCCCACTGTGCCTCCGTCCCGTGCCCCGTGCTTTAGGGTCCTTGTCCCCCCCTCCAGGCCCGTTTGTACTCACACTACCTGGGCCTCGGAGAATGCTTCTTGCTGCCTATACGTCATCACGCCGTAACACGTCACACGCATTGATGACGTCATGGCGATGCGTGGCTTTGTTTCCAGATCTTTCCGTAGACCTCGGAGTTTTTGTGCGTCTTGTCGACTGTTTTTGAATCTTTTCATCGACCAAATCTGCAGTAAACACTCCACCTCCGCATCACACCAACGTGAACCTTTCACCGCCATTGTTTGAAATGTCCGCGCATGGTCCCTCCTTCTTTTTTCTATGTCCCAACAGGCGCACAGGAAATGACCTCAGAACCGGCGTAGGCCTCGTGCACGTACACGTGCGCACACTCGTACATGTGCAAACGCGCTTTACAAAAGCCCACCTCTCCCAAACGGGCTGTGGACGGCCAACTGGCCGCAGCTAGGTGCAAAGGGTTGCACTCACACTGGTCAAACGAACTAGGCTCTTCCCAAAAAAACCTGTTTGGGCCCGGTGAGGAAGGACAGTGTGAGTGCGCCCTAAGGTAAAAACTGTCTGATGATATTTAGTCTAGATTTGGTGAGCCAGTTAAAACAAATTGTCGCGTGTAAGGTTAGAAATAAAACCCCCAGACTGAGTTCCTGCTGTCCCCACGAGAGGACAACAGTGAAGTATCCCAGAATGCCTCATTACAGCCCCAGACTTCCCAGAATGCACTGGGAGGTGAGAGGAACACAGGGTCAGAGGTCAACGTGCTGCTGAGGGGTGGGGGGACACAACACACACACACACACACACACACACACACACACACACACACACACACACACACACACACACACACACACACACACACACACACATTACACAATAGTAATTAATCATGTACAGTGTGTGTGTGTGTGTGTGTGAGCTGCTGGACTGATTACAGTTATAAAACAGTTGTTGGGTGATTGCTGTCCTGCTCCGGTGGCCATGTTGGAGGTCAGTCTGACTTAAGAAGAAGTGGACCACTTCCTGTTGCGTTCCCACTTTACAGATTATTAATCCTCGTCTCTTAAATCAGACTGTGATTGGATCTCAGGGTGCAAATGATTCTTTTCCTGATGGTTTTGGGTCCAAATGTGTCCGATGACTCTGTCGAGTGACTCTGTCCAGTGACTCTGTCCAGTGACTCTGTCCAGTGACTCTGTCCCGCTCCGCTGAAGAGATCCAGTTACACGTCCTGTGTGTTTAGATCAGATGGAAACAGTCTCAGCTTTTCCTCTGTGGTTTTTTATTCTTTTGTCTTTTCTCTCTCTCTCTCTCTCTCTCTCTCTCTCTCTCTCTCTCTCTCTCTCTCTCTCTCTCTCTCTCTCTCTCTCTCTCTCTCTCTCTCTCTCTCTCTCTCTCTCTCTCTCTCTCTCTCTCTCTCTCTCTCTCTCTCTCTCTCTCTCTCTCTCTCTCTCTCTCTCTCTCTCTCTCTCTCTCTCTCTCTCTCTCTCTCTCTCCCAGTGTGATCTCATCCCCTCCGACTGCTGACACATTCCTCTGCTTTCAGCCTTTTATTCCCTCACTCTTTTGTCATCTGTGTGTGTGTGTGTGTATATGTGTGTCTGTGTGTGTGTGTGTGCTATTCTCTCACATGACCGAGCAGAGAGGCCCCGGAAACTGACTGAATGGTTTTAGCTCATCCAGCTTCAAGACCTACACACACACACACACACACACACACACACACACACACACACACACACACACACACACACACACACACACACACACACACACACACACACACACACACACACACACACACACACACACACACACTCAGATCCGTTTGTGTGTGTGTTGTGCATTTCAACCTGTAGAGCCGATCAATCCTTTGGTCTCTGATCTGAGGTTTTAATGACTAACCTCTGTAATTGTGCTGTTATGCGTTTTGCAGTCAGCACCAGCAGAACTGCAGTCTGTGATTCTGCCTCATCACTCTGTAAGACAGCGGCGTCAAACTCCAGCTCACAGTGGGACAAACTTAAAAACTGGGACAAAGTTTTGGGCCAAACTCAATATTTACTAAAAATAAAAAAGACAGCAAATGTGCATGTTTTCCTTCTCTCCAGATGTGTAACGTTGACCCTTTCCAGTGCAGCTCCTTGTTCTTGTCCTGGTGTTTCTTCTGTTTGATTCTTTAGTTACAGCCACGGTGACAAACAGCTCTTTACCTTCAGACATAGATCATCTGCTGAAAGCTCCTGTCCTCCATCTTTCTTTGGGTCGTTTTTGGGGAGGGATGGATTAAGTTTATCTGCAGAGACTGGTAGCATGGATGCTCATGTTTGTTAACAGAAAAGTAGACGTGGATGTGCTTTATACTCGAGGGCCAGCTCTCACAGAACCTTGATATGATCTTTGGGGCCAAATTTAAATAGACCACCGGCCAGATTTGGCCCACGGGCCTGAGTTTGACCCCCCTGCTGTAAGAGAAGCTTTTATTTTGTAACTTAAGAGGTCAGATTGTTGTTTTTGTATTAGTTCTGTGTCATTATGGACTCCCCTGACCTCATTGATTTGTGCTGTGCTCTGGGCGTGTGCATCCGATGATGCAGCCGCGGGTCGTGTTTCCAGGGCTCTGCATCGCAAGTTTGTCCTCTGACGGAAGGACGGGGACAGGCTGCCAGAGCTTAGTCACCACCGCTCAGAGAGAGAGACTCTGCTGAGGCTGCACGTTGGCTCCCAGCACGTAGTCACCTACAGAGAGAAGAATACTCGTCCTCTGTCGTATAAAAGAGTCCGAACGTCTCGGATCTGGTGCAAAAAAGTGACACTTCGACAAATCGTAATCTCGAACTGTAGGGGACAGTCTATGTCAGGGAGCTTTGTGCATCTTGTGCCTGTTGGACAAGGCTGGTGCAAGAGGGGAAATCTGCGTCCTATGTGTGTGAATATAAACGATTAAAAGCACTAAAACGTCACTGAAGTGAATGGAAACAGGACAAAGTGACAGAACGGATGAGTTTTTATGATTTCTGCTGTTCAGTGATGAGCAAACAATTGTTTTGCAGGGCTTTGTGTGTGTGTGTTTGTGTGTGTGTGTGTGTGTGTCTGTCTGTGTGTACGTTCGGCCCATTGGTTCTATTGATTTATCAGTGTAACCATGGCAACCCCTAAATGTATTAGCCGTTAACCTTCTCAGATAACCTAATTAAACGGAGCAGAGACGTCGGCTGTCCTGCAGAGCTCGTAACGCCGTCAGAGACGATATTTACAGGATGTTCTTTTCAAACTCAGAACCAAATCATCGGCAACGTGAACACAAAGAGACCGAACGAGAGCCTTTCTCCTGCTGTAAAGCGTTTGATTATGAACAGCAGAGGTCGGCGTGTCGTCGTAATCACACAGGAAGAACCCACGCTCCTTTTGTCTCGTCGTGATGATGCAGCACAGATGCTGTTCATGTGCCAGTTTGTCGCAGAGACATAATGACACGTCTGCACTCTGTCATTTTAACAAACACTGTCAGAGGAGTAATCTGAAGTGTGTGCAGGTCTCGGGTCTTAAAGGTTCTGCTGAAGTGCGTCTGAACTCGTGCGTTTGAGCCCACGGTTTGATGGAAAACTGGATGACAAAGAAAAGGTGTCGCACAGTGTAGTTAGTGGTTGATGTCACCCTGCTATCATGTGTGCTAACGCGCTGTTAGCCTGCCTCACTGCGGCTAACGTGGCTAACGTGACATCACTGCTGTTTGTTGGCGACCGGCGGATCCGATTGGCTCGGGCAGAAAACGGGTTGAATAAATCATCAATAAACACACTGAAGACAAATGTCCAGCTGCAAATGAACTCTGGGAGGAGTGTCGGTGTGGATGGATTGATATCTGACCACATAGCAAACTAAGAAACAATAAATTGTAGAAAAATATAGAAAATTAAAGCAGCGAGTGATGAGTGATGAACGGCCCCGCGGCGATCTATAGCAACTCTTGCAGCGCTTCCCGTGTCCACTGTGTGGCACTAGAGAGCGCGTACTAAACACACAAGCTGGTGAATGTTCTCATGTGTCCAGGTCGTCGTTATCCCCAAAGCAATTCAGTTCAAAGCAACTGGACTTAGTTATTTGTCTAGGAAGACGTTTCACCTCTCATCCAAGAGGCTTCATCAGGTCATGTACGCATCTGACCAGGCTTGGACTGGACCAGGACCAGGCTGGGACTGGACCAGGACCAGGACCAGGACCAGGCTGGGACTGGACCAGGACCAGGCTGGGACTGGACCAGGACCAGGACCAGGCTGGGACTGGTCCAACTAACTGGTGTGGAGATCCAGGTATTTAACCTCTCACAAGGCCGATGATGTCACGGGAGCCCTTTGTGCTCCAACGAGCTTCGTTAGAGTGACAGTCGTTGATGGGAAGTTGGTTTGGACTTGGTTAGTGCTGGTCCAGTCCCAGCCTGGTCCTGGTCCCGTCGTTGGTGGGAAGTTGGTTTGGACTTCGTTAATGCTGGTCCAGTCCTAGCCTGGTCCTGGTCCTGGTCCTGGTTCTGGTCCAGTCGTTGGTGGGAAGTTGGTCTGAACTTGGTTAGTGCTCTATTGAGTCTGAACGACAGTCGTTGGAGTCACAGGAGGACGTTTGTGAACAGTTGTTCTTTGAGGTTGGATTGTTGAATGAAGGGATGAAAGGGCAGCATTGTAAACTGGAGATAAGTGGAGTCTCAGACCTCCTCCTCTGCTTAGCGATGGTTTCTCTACTTTTACATAGATGCTTCTTTTACTCCTCTTTCCTCTTTACTCCTTTCTGTTGCTCTGCGTCAAGTGAAAAACGCAAAAATTTGATGTTAATGGTATGAATTTTGTCGTTAGGTTGACTTCTTGTTGCCAATAGGTGGCGCTGTGGCTGTTGGTCACTCTTGTGTTGGTCTTCAGGTCTGGACTCATCATCATCATGTCTGGGGAGATTTGGTGCGGATTGGACAATCAATGTTGAAGTTAGAGCGACTTCCTGTTTGACGGTGAAAGGCCAAACTTTGAAAAAATAGAAAGTATTGTTTGATCGGATGTGTCTTTAGATGATACCGGTTGAGTTTGAAGTGGCTCCTGTTTAAACTCTAGAAGTTCCTCAAAGTATGACACGTGCGAATGGACAAAAATGGCCATACAATTCAAAATGGCCGACTTCCTGTTGAGTTTGGGATATCGCTCCAAGAGGCTTTTTTGTACGTGTGGATGAGTTTTACATGCCTCCTGGTTTTCATAAATCTACGGCAATCTGGGGGTCGGGGCTGTTTTTTAGGGGGCGCCTATTTCTGAAAAAATGAAATACATGATTTTCCCTCACTCCTGAATTATTTGTGAAGTTTGGTGCGTTTTTAAAAATGATAAAGCTCTTAAATATTTGATTCATTTATCAGAACAGAAATAATAAGAAGAAGAATAAAAGGAGCAAATTCAAAAGGTCCCTCTTCAAGGACTTTGTGGGTGCTCGGGCCCTGAATACAGAAAATATATAAAAGCATAACAGGAACAATATAAACCATAGTTTTAATATTTTAAGTTCACACCAAGGCACAGAGGAAAATATTAGCATTGCTCATTGAGTTTGTGAGAAGTCTCTTCTGACAGCTGCACTGCAGCAGATCCAGCATCTGTTCTCTTACTTCCTGTCCTCTTCAGACCTGTGTGCTACACTCTCCCGGCGGCGAGTGGACGGCAGCTGCATCCCGCCGCCGTGAAGCCGCCGTGTTTGATGCAGTTTGATGGTGTCGGGTCAGATAACTGCTGCTGTCCTACATGGCTCTGAGTGGCCTACATAACACTGCAGAGGAGGCTGATGGATGACTTCCTCATCCAACACACACTCACATGGCCTAAATATACGTGTGTGTACGTGTGTGTGTGTGTGTTTTCTTTACGGAACAGTCCAATGAAGGTTGAAGCGACCTTGGACAGAACTGTGTGTTTTAGAATTGGTAGTAATGCGGTGTCATTTGTGTGTAATCAACATATCTATTCATGTATAAGACGCGTTTTCCTGTAACCACGCAACTTTCGTCTGGTTAAGTCGACCATCCACAGCAGCGGGCGTTATCTGAGCCTGAAAACTGGATCTTTAGAAACCGGGTCCCAGACAGGGAGGATTTGAAAACGCCCTCCATGGCGTTGTGGTCTGGACGGTGAAGCCTCAGACTTTGTTAAAGGATGGCCTTTGGCGTCCATGTTTAATCCTTTGGCGTCCATCTTAAGTCATTAGGCATCCATCTTTAGTCATTTGGCGTCCATATTTAGTCATTTGGCGTCCATGTTTAGTCATTTGGCGTCCATGGTCACTCATTTGGCGTCCATGTTTACTCCTTTGGCAACCATGTTTACCCATTTGGCGTCCATGTTTAGTCCTTTGGCGTCCATGTTTTGTCCTTTGGCCTAAAAAGGACTAAACATGGACGCCTAAGGCCAACCTCAGACTTTGTTAAAGGATGACTCATCGCCCCACCTCCGACCTCTGACCCTGCGGCGTCACATAACACCAACAGTGCTGCTGCGTGAGAGGACAGAGACGGACCCAGAGACTGTTGACTGAACTGGACTCTGAGCCACATGCATGGGACTGAATGAGGCCCAGCACAGATTTCTCCCTTTTCCCTGATGCTCTGAATAAGGAGCTAAACTGCTCTAGGCTCTGTTTCTAAATCCAGTTCTAAGAAGCTGTGAAAAGTCTCTAAATGTAGTGAGAAAGTGGCGCCTGGGAGTGCTTTGGGACGGGGAAGGGGCTCCCAGCAGCCCCCTCTGCTCAGTGAGGACACTAACTGCAGAGTGAAGGGGCTCCCAGCAGCACCCTCTGCTCAGTGAGGACACTAACTGCAGATTGAAGGGGCTCCCAGCAGCACCCTCTGCTCAGTGAGGACACTAACTGCAGAGTGAAGGGGCTCCCAGCAGCCCCCTCTGCTCAGTGAGGACACTAACTGCAGAGTGAAGGGGCTCCCAGCAGCACCCTCTGCTCAGTGAGGACACTAACTGCAGATTGAAGGGGCTCCCAGCAGCACCCTCTGCTCAGTGAGGACACTAACTGCAGAGTGAAGGGGCTCCCAGCAGCCCCCTCTGCTCAGTGAGGACACTAACTGCAGAGTGAAGGGGCTCCCAGCAGCACCCTCTGCTCAGTGAGGACACTAACTGCAGAGTGAAGGGGCTCCCAGCAGCCCCCTCTGCTCAGTGAGGACACTAACTGCAGAGTGAAGGGGCTCCCAGCAGCACCCTCTGCTCAGTGAGGACACTAACTGCAGAGTGAAGGGGCTCCCAGCAGCACCCTCTGCTCAGTGAGGACACTAACTGCAGAGTGATGGGTGCATCAGAGTCCAGAACAGCACCAAAGTCTCCACTATCTCCAAAATGTGACATGCCGATATTTTTATGTATATATATTTGTGTTTGTGAGTGCGTGTGTGTGCGTGCGTGTGTGCGTGTGTGTGCGTGCGTGTGTGTGTGTGTGTGTGCTTGCGCGTGTGTGTGTGTGCGTGTGTGTGCGGTAGAGAGTTCAGGCTGAGATGTGCTTCTGCGGAGCGGCATCAGCAGCATCAGTGGGCGGGCGGCTCGTCCTACGTGGGAGTTTGGACGCTGCTCGGGACTCTGCAGGGTTTTGTTGCCATGGTGAACAATTGATACTTGAGTTTTCAGTATTGTCCTGAAGGCCGTTACAAACAGAGAGAAATGAAGGCTGAGAGCCGTCTCTTTCTCTTCTGCACACGTGACGGAGGACATCCGTCTGTCACAGAGCTTCAGTCCGTCTCATCCGGTTCTGGACACGAGGTCAGAGATTCTGAACCCGACTCTCTCCAAATGGATGTGGTTCCTCTTGTCTCACTCCATTAGAAAGTGATTTCAGGAGGCTGGGCCTGTTAAAAAATCCTTGCGTATGATTGGATAAACCACTTGTACGCCATCTTAACTGACGTGCTCCCATGGAAACCAACCTGTGACGCTGATGAGAGCGACAGGAAAAAGCCAACCATAACAGTCGACATGGTTTCCACCAACAAAAGCCTTTCGAGCCGTTTCTGCGCTACGTCACATCTATAAAACCCCGCCCGGCGCTCCTGATTGGCCCGACCTTTTTGTTGCGGACCCTGTAATCACTTTTACGGAGTGATCCCAGATGGTTGAGTGGAGCGAGGCATGTCAAGGCGGAACGGAAGTCATCTGGCGGTGGCAGGTTAAGAGATTCTGTCCGGCGTCGTGGCTCGTGGACTTTTGTCTGACAGCTGAACTTAAAGTGCAACTTGCAGGTCAGGGCGCACTCCCACTGTGCCTCCGTCCCGTGCCCCGTGCTTTAGGGTCCTTGTCCCCCCCTCCAGGCCCGTTTGTACCCACACTACCTGGGCCTCGGAGAATGCTTCTTGCTGCCTATACGTCATCACGCCGTAACACGTCATACGCATTGATGACGTCATGGCGATGCGTGGCTTTGTTTCCAGATCTTTCCGTAGACCTCAGAGTTTTTGTGCGTCTTGTCGACTGTTTTTGAATCTTTTCATCGACCAAATCTGCAGTAAACACTCCACCTCCGCATCACACCAACGTGAACCTTTCACCGCCATTGTTTGAAATGTCCGCGCATGGTCCCTCCTTCTTTTTTCTACGTCCCAACAGGCGCACAGGAAATGACCTCAGAGCCGCCGTAGGCCTCGTGCTCGTACACGTGCGCACGCTCGTGCTCGTACACGTGCAAACGTGCTTTACAAAAGCCCACCTCTCCCAAACGGGCCGTGGCTCCTAGACGTGGTACGGTTTCACTCACACTGGTCAAACGCACTAGGCTTAAGCCGTGAAACGTGCTGGGGCACGGTACGGATGGACAGTGTGAGTGTTAATCAATGTGTAGGAACTAGATTTTCTAAAAGTGCAGGAAACGTCTCCTGATGCTCAGCGTTCACGTCTCAGTCCTCCTCTCCGCTGTAAACCGTCTCTTTCTCTCCGGTGGAGTTTCCTCTCTCTCCCCCTGAAGCTCCAGCCGAGCGTCTTTGTGTCCGCTGACGGCAGCCTGACGAGTGGGCTCCCACACAATGCGAGCTGGGACAGCTGTAGCCATGGAGACGTGCGGTTTGGACTCGATAATGTCCCGTCCGTCACGGTGGACCCAAAGGGAGAGAAAAGGAAAACATAATTCACTGCTGATGATAATGAAACATTTGAGAGAGAGGAAACTTTACTGCACTGATGATCCGGGGAACGGGACGGTGTGGGGGAAAAAGGCCTGAAACCCCTGAAAAGTGCTTGAATTTTGGATAAAGTGCTGGAAAATGTAGCTGCATCTCTTTCACAGCAGGTTCCTGTAGAATTTCCTTTTAATTTAATGTCTTTTCCTTATATTTATAATTATAATATAATAATTTTGAATATTTATGTGTAGAAATATGTGTTTTACCACTCTGGTGCTGGAAAACCGTGAAAACAGACCTTAAAAGTGCTTGAATTTGACCTTTTAAAGGTGCAGGGACCCTGAATATGTGACATGATTTATTATTTATGCTTATTAACGTACGTCAGGTGTTTTGTTATGAGACAGGACGACAGGTGGAACAGGTGAGACGTGTAGAGAGAGACGTGAGAGAAGCAAAGTGTTTTATTCAAATGTAAAAATGTGTCTGAAGCAACGGGCTAAAAATCTTTATTATACCTTTATTTAATACAAATAAATAAATAAAAACATACAAATGCCATTAGATGAAATATATACATGAAGAAAAATATGAAAACATAAATATAATTTAAAAAAAGATACAAATACAATTAAATAAAAATACATACATAAATGAAAATGTATCAATAAAAACAAATACAATCAAAAATAAATCAATAAAAATATATAAATGAAAATGTATGATACAATTCAATAAAAATATATACATGTAAATAAAAACACACAAATAAAAAACTAAATAAATATATATAAATACAACTAAATAATACAATATATACAAATAAATAAAATAAAATAAAAACATACATAAATAAAAATATATAAATACAACTAAATACAAATATATATATAAATAAATACAAATATAAATAAAATATAAACATGAATAAATAAAAAATATAAATAAAATAAAAATGTACATAAATAAAAATATGTAAATACAACTAAATAAGAATATATACATGAATAAATAAAAAAACGGCAGCGGTGAGGGCAGTGTCTATGAATTGAGTTGAGAGTGGAATAAAAAGTGTGTGTGTGTGTGTGTGTGTGTGTGTGTGTGTGCCGTAGCAACAGTAACTAAGGGTGAAATGGCGTCCCACGCGTCCCACACTCCTGATTATTTTGACATTTGTTCACGTGTTACAATGAAAAAGAAACATAAGTGCTGACAGGACGAGAGGAACAGGGGGATGGAGAGGAAAGAGAGAGAGAGAGAGAGGAGGTGGGAGGAGGACGTGGGCGAGAGACGGAGGGGAGAGAGGAGGAGGGAGAGAGAGCAGAGGGAGAGTGAAAGATGTGAAACAGAAACAGTGAAGCTTCATTTAGAGTCTGATCATCATCCACCATCAAAGAATATCTCCTCTTTCTCTTTCCTCTCCTCTTTCCTTTCCTCTTTCCTTTCCTCCTCTCTCTTTCCTTTCCTCTTTCCTTTCCTCTTTCCTCTCCTCTTTCCTCTCCTCTTTCCTCTCCTCTTTCCTCTCCTCTTTCCTCTCCTTTTTCCTCTTTCCTCTCATCTTTCCTTTCCTCTCTCCTCTTCATCTCCTCTCTCCTCCTCTGTCCTCTCCTCTTTCCTCTCTCTCCTCTCCTCCTCTTTCCTCTCCTCCTCTCCTCTCCTCCTCTTTCCTCTCCTCTCCTCTCTCTTTTCTCTCCTCTTTTCTCCTCTTCTATTCTTTTCTCCATCCATCATCCTTTTATCTCTCTCTCTATTTCCATCCTTCCTGTTTTCATCCATTACCGCCCCTCCGCCCTTATCTCTCCATTCTCTCTGTCTATAAATACTTCACCACACACACACACACACACACACACACACACACACACACACACACACACACACACACACACACACACACACACACACACACACACACACACAGTAACCTCTCTCTCTCTCTCTCTCTCTCTCTCTCTCTCTCTCTCTCTCGCCCTCTCGTCCTGTCTGTAGTGACATCATCACGCCTTCAGGTGGCGTTTGGCCTCCAGCTTCTGCAGCTCAGCGTCCGTCTGAGGCGTCTGAGGACTCAGAGAATTGAATATATATAACTGTAATTATATATATATATATTATATATATATAAATGTATTTGAACTTTGTGCAGAATGTGTTTGCAGTGAGACGGAAGTCGTCATCACGTCCGCTCGCTCTGTTCACACGTTTACACACTTTGACCTTTGACCTGTGTAAATGTAAATGTGATTATTTAAACTGCAGAGTTAAAGTAAAAAAAGTCTTAAATGAAACTGAACACACGTGTCACAGCACAGTGAGAGAGTCTTTCCTGCATTTAGCAGTCGTTCATGGAAGCTTTGATCCCCGGTTGTCTCTCCTCTCTCCTGTCCTTTCCTCTCTCCTCCTCTCATCTCCTCTTTCATCTTTCCTCTTCCCTTCTCTCCTCTTTCCTTCTCTCCTCTCTTCTTTCATCTTTCCTCTCTCCTCTTTCATCTCTCCTCTCCTCTCCTCTTTCCTCTTTCCTTTCCTCTTTCCTTCTCTCCTCTCCTCTTTCATCTCTCCTCTCTTCTTTCCTCTCCTTTCCTCTCTCCTCTTTCCTCTCCTCTTTCCTCTCCTCTTTCCTTCTCTCCTCTCCTCTTTCATCTCTCCTCTCTTCTTTCCTCTCCTTTCCTCTCTCCTCTTTCCTCTCCTCTTTCCTTCTCTCCTCTCCTCTTTCATCTCTCCTCTCCTCTTTCCTCTCTCCTCTTTCATCTCTCCTCTCCTCTTTCCTCTCTCCTCATTCATCTCTCCTCTCTTCTTTCCTCTCCTTTCCTCTCTCCTCTTTCCTCTCCTCTTTCCTCTCCTCTCTCCTCTTTCCTCTCCTCTTCTGTCCTCTCTCCTTTTTCCTCTCCTCTCCCCTTTCCTCTCCTCTTTCCTCTCTCCTCTTTCCTTTCCTCTCCTATTTCCTCTGTCCTCTCCTCCTCTTTCCTCTGTCCTCTCTTCTTTCCTCTCCTCTCTCTCCTCTCCTCCTCTTCCCTCTCCTCTCTCCTCTCTCCTCTCCTCCCTCCTCCTCTCCTCTCTCCTCTCTCTGGGTGTAGATGTGCATAATTTCAGACTGAAACGATTGATTATTTTAGTTTAAAAAAAGTGTGCGTGCGTGCGTGCGTGCGTGCGTGCGTGCGTGCGTGCGTGCGTGCGTGCGTGCGTGCGTGCGTCCACCCACTTGCAGCTCAACAACCAGTCAGGCTGGAGCTGCTTGTGTTGCTACGCTAAAAATACGGCGCCACTGGGACCCTGTGTGTGTGTGTGTGTGTTTGGAGTGCAGCTACACAATGTGCACTCATTCAGAAGAGATAAAGCACACACACACACACACACACACACACACACACACACCAGACATGGAGTCATGACAACACACACACAGACACAGTTTTTGGAGTGTGTCACGTGAGGACAGAGGGATGAGATCATTTTTAAAATGAATCTTTGAGCGAGATAATGTCCGTCACACTTCTCCAGAGACAAACACACACACACACACACACACACACACACACACACACACACACACACACACACACACACACACTCATTCATTTAACCAAGAAATAAAAATGCTTTATGTAATTCCACCTCTTTTAACTTGATTTTAATGGGAAAATAATACTTTTCAATATGTAAATTCTTCATAGAAATATGGTGTTTACCACAACTGTGAGTCGCTGCAAAAGCTTAAAAATGGACCTTTAAAGTGCTTGAAAAAGGAGAAGTAATGAGAAGTTTTGCAGTTTCTTTAGAAACTTCCAGAATAAATGTTTGTCACTGAGCCTCCTCCTCCTCACACGTTGCAGCGCGGTCGTCCCCGTCTGCGTGAGGACGACGGCGCCGCACAAACCTCCGTACCACAAAACCATTTTAACTCTGCTGTTCTCCGCACGCCGTCATTCACGCTCCACCTGCTCCACCTGCTCCACCTGCTGTCCCCTCCTGCTCCTGCGTCCTATTCTGCATCACTCACCGCGTCTAATGAGCAGACTATTCATTATTAATGCTAATAACTCTGAATCATCTCAGGGAATCATCCAACCGTGCACGGCTTCATCCCTCCTGACACAAACATGATCATTAATAACATTTAAATCATCTATTTAATAACATCTCAATGTTCCTGAATGTGTGTCTCAGGTGTTGTAGTAGCGTGTTGTGACCAGAGGGGGGAGCCGTTCTCTCAGTTTACACACACACTCAGGCTCTGACGTCCTGCAGCCAATCACAGAGCACAGCCGTGGTCACGTGACACGTCTGTTTTCATGGTTTCTATCATTTCCCTCCATTTTTCCTTCCTCCTTCTTCCCAATAAAGTCGAGTTTACTGTTTCTGCATCAGCTTCTCTCTGTGAACACACGTGTGACGTTAATATAAAGGGAATCAACTGTCAGGTCGTAATAACTGCTGCAGGTTACAACAATAAAATCCTGTTTTTAGATGCTTTACAGTAAAAACGAGAGCAGACAGAAACAATAATAACGTTAAAACCACAGAAGAAGAAACAGTAAGGCTCTCTGTGAGCATTTAGAAACAAAAGTAAGACTTTAAAGCACTAAAGAGAATTTATTTGCATTTAAATGAGAGATTTCAATCAGATTTAACATCATTTTTCATTAATTATACAGAATATTTCTTTATTGTTCATTGGATCACCAGCAGCCTTTATTTAATTTGACAGTTGCAAAGACAAACTGAAAATATGTAATTTAATTATTTGTCTTTATTGTGGCAATTTATAGGACGATCCTTTAAAGTGCAGAAATAATTTCACATTAAAAGCATCAAAAAGAAAAGACACATTTAAAACGACTAGCTTGCACGCACACACGCACACGCACACACACACACACCGTAGCAGCTTAAGGAGACAGAACAAAACACAGTAGACTGCAGAGACCCTGAACATCATGAACCATCATAGGTAAAAGTATTTGCTGTGTTAAGCGCTGTTAGAGCTTTAGGATAAGAACTGCTCTTAGAGCGCACTCACACTGTCCTCCCGGACCGCGACCCGGACTTTAGGGTACTTGTCCCCCCTCCCTCTCCCCCCGCACCCCAGCCCCGTTTGTACTCACACTACCTGGGCCTCGGCGAATGCTTCTTGCTGCCTATACGTCATCACGCCGTAACACGTCACACGCATTGATGACGTCATGGCGATGCGTGGCTTTGTTTCCAGATCTTTCCGTAGACCTCTGAGTTTTTTTCGTCTTGTCGACTGTTTTTGAATCTTTTCATCGACCAAATCTGCAGTAAACACTCCACCTCCGCATCACACCAACGTCAACCTTTCACCGCCATTGTTTTAAATGTCCGCGCATGGTCCCTCCTTCTATTTACATGTCCGAACAGGCAGACATAACGTTACTGCCGTAGGGCTCGTGCTCGTGCTCGTACACGTGCAAACGGCTCCGCTAAAGCCCACCTCTTTCAACTGGCCGCAGTTGTGCGCAGAGCGGGTGCACTCACACTGCTTAAAGGTACTAGGCTTTAGCTGAAAAACGGTTTTGGCCCGGGACAGAAGGACAGTGTGAGTAGGCTCTTAAGGGCAGACTCCCACTGTGCCTCCGTACCGTGCCCAAGCACGTTTCACGGGTAAAGTCTGGTTCCTTTGACCAGTGTGAGTGCAACCGTACCACGTCTAGGAGCGGCACGCTTGCCGTCCATGGCCCGTTTGGGAGAGGTGGGCTTTAGTAAAGCGCGTTTGCACATGTACGAGCACGAGCGTGCGCACGTGTACGAGCACGAGGCCTACGGTGGCTCTGAGGTCATTTCCTGTGCGCCTGTTGGGACGTAGAAAAAAGAAGGAGGGACCATGCGCGGACATTTAAAACAATGGCGGTGAAAGGTTGACGTTGGTGTGATGCGGAGGTGGAGTGTTTACTGCAGATTTGGTCGATGAAAAGATTCAAAAACAGTCGACAAGACGAAAAAAACTCAGAGGTCTACGGAAAGATCTGGAAACAAAGCCACGCATCGCCATGACGTCATCAATGCGTGTGACGTGTTACGGCGTGATGACGTATAGGCAGCAAGAAGCATTCTCCGAGGCCCAGGTAGTGTGAGTACAAACGGGCCTGGAGGGGGGACAAGGACCCTAAAGCACGGGGCACGGGACGGAGGCACAGTGGGAGGGCGCCCTCAGTCTATTAGTCTGAGCATTTAGAGACCTGAACTATACTTAACTTTTTACACTTTGAAGCTCTTCATATCTGATGTGAGTTATTTATCCCTTGGATAAATGCACGTATGAAAGCAGTATTCAGCCGTCAGTGTTGTGGAGAGTGGTGTTCAGTTCTTCCTGTTCTTACATTCGTAAGGGCAATCGAGGCCGACCACGATTGACACTCCAGGCTGTCGCTGTGGTTACATATTGTATTTAAGCCGTAATAATTTGCCGTTTGTGTCACGAGTTTTGGTTCTAGGTGACATAAATGACTGAAACACAGGCGACATGCGTGACGGCGGCGTGTTTGGGTCTAAACGCAAAGTGTCGCTAACGCGTCTCACTGAAACATTTTCTCATTTACATCTTGAGGGAAACGGGTTTTGTGCTGAAGTACTTTGGCTTCTGACGAATCACAAATACAAGTCTTTTTATAGGCGGTAAATAAAGACGGATGACGTGTTTCCACTTCCTCCCGCCGGTTTAAAGGGAAGCTAATAATTAATTTATTTAGCTTATTTATTAACTTAAGTAATTTTCCACCCCTACGTGCAAGAAAAACAAAAACTTGACCATGTGATTAAAAACGACCTCCATTGACAGAATCCATCTTTGTTCCATCCGCTAACATTGAGGGGGCGGGGCTTAGGATCCATACTGCAGCCAGGCCACCAGGGGGCGGTCCAGATGTTCTGGCTTCACTTTAAAAGGGACCTGTCCATCTTTATTACAGACGTTTCTGTTAATTTACCTGTAACAAACTTAATACTTTGAACCCGAACCATCGCCTTGTTTCTTCTTTTGTTTGCATTCACACGTTGACGCCATGTTTTAAAACGGCGACTGTTTCCCGACAAGAACCGTTCGCTGGAAACAAACTTTTCCTTCAGTGTTTGTTTGAAATGTACGAACGATCCCCTAACGCTGCGTCTCTTCCTGATGTCCTCTTCTGATCTCTGCAGGTGTTGGATGAGCTTCTCGGCCTGCCACTCAGAGCCGGACTGAGAGAGAGCGCCCGTGTGCGTGTTTGAGGTTCCCGTCGCTAACGTAAACAGGCGGCAGGTGGAAGGACTCGGAGGAGGCGGCGGCAGCGGTGGTGGGGGCGGAGTCTCGGCGAGGCCAAGATGACGTCGGTAGCGGCGGAGTTCGACCACATGGAGATCCAGCAGCAGTACAGCAACGATGGCGTCAACAACCGGTGGGACGCCGACGACTGGGACAACGAGAACAGCTCAGCGCGGCTGTTTGAGCGCTCGCGCATCAAAGCCCTCGCAGGTAGGAGGACGGACGGATGAATGGATGAATGTTTTGATGTTGAGTTGATAACTGATGCTCTGACACGAGTCTTTTCAGTTCCCTAACGCTGGTATTTGAGTGTTTCTGCAGCTGAGCAGAGAGAAACGAGTCTTTAAGGCCAAACTTTTCATGATTTACCCGGAACGTAAAGTTGTTTGCAGATGACGCCTTTCTTTATCCGGTCTTTTCAGTCTGACGTAACACCCTTTCAAAATACTATTTCTGGGTCCAAAGGACGACTGTGAACCTTTTTACGATCACTTCTTTCTTCAGTGAGACACAGTTTCATCAATAGGAAAGTGGTAAAATGACAATTACGCTGTTGTTGTTGTTGTTGTTGGTTTCATTTGTTAGGTTTGGTTGAAGGTGCCTCCTCAGCGCTCAAGTGTAGAATCATCCGAGGGTCTTTTTCCGCACTTACATTTCGTGTAACAACTGTTAACGGAGAAATCCTGGAGAGTCGCTAACAGCCGAACGTGGCTAACAGTGATTAGCTCGGGGCAGTAAGGTGAAGGCATTCAAAGTTCTTTTTTAACCACTAATGCTGCTGAAAATAACAGCAAACCTCTGCAGCAGCATGAGAAGAGTCCCTACACACACAACAAAGCACCAAAGGGTGCTTCCTTTGGGATTGACTTTGGTAATCCACTGTAATGGACTTTACTATGAGAGGAGCTGGTACAGGGGCCAGTAGGTAAGTCTTTAAAACACTCTTTTAATAAACTCTGGCTTCACTAACTACGCTGTTGCTGCTTTGTTTTGTGTGTAGGGACTCTTCTCATGCTGCTGCAGAGGTTTGCTGTTATTTTCAGCAGTATTAGTGGTTAAAAAAGACCTTTGAATGCCTTCACCGTGCTGCCCCGAGCTAATCACTGTTAGCCACGTCCTGCTGTTAGCGACTCTCCTGGATTTCTCTGTTAACAGTTCCTAGATGGAAAAAAAACTGTCTCCATGGCTTATTTGATGTGTGTAAGTGCAGAAAAAGGGAAGTTTTTGCGCGTGAATTACACTTTAAGTAGAAAAAATGCTCAATTTTATTTCATTTTTATCAAACTAGCTTCACAGGAGTTAACAGGATCTTTTGATCTGGATAAGTTTCAGTTTAACCACGTTTGAAGACTCAGGTCTGTGCTGCTGCTGTTGTTGTCCGTTGAGAACTCGTCGTCGTCGTCGTGTGTGTGTGTGTGTGTGTGTGTGTGTGTGTGTGTGTGTGTGTGTGTGTGTGTGTGTGTGTGTGTGTGTGTGTGTGTGTGTGTGTGTGTGTGTGTGTGTGTGTGTGTGTGTGTGTGTGTGTGTGTGTGTGTGTGTGTGTGTGTGTGTGTGTGTGTGTGTGTGTGTGTGTGTGTGTGTGTGTGTGTGTGTGTGTGTGTGTGTGTGTGTGTGTGTGTGTGTGTGTGTGTGTGTGTGTGTGTGTGTGTGTGTGTGTGTGTGTGTGATTACTTAGCGGGAGTCTCAGTGACTTCATAAGCAGCGAGGTCACAGAGTTTTTGTCAACACGGGGAACAATGGAGCGTCTCACAAGACCAACTGAGACTGGAAATCAGCAGCAGCACGACGGAGGATAAAGATGAGAACTTCACATTTAACTCTGTTTCCATTTGAGACTGAGACACACACACACACACACTGATGCTTAAAGAGGCGCATTAAGGAGCTGCAGGCCGGACGAGTCTGATCCACAAGAGCTTCGAGACACTTTCATAAATCTGAGCACAAACAAACTTTGAATGAAGTGAATTATGAAGGTTTTCTTACATCACATTTGTGTGCATTTATATATTTAAATTTGTTTATTAGAATAAATGGGGATGTTTAGGCCATATCGTCCATATAGCCCTGTATTTACGCACTCGGATGACGGGAAACAAAGTCACTTAATAGTGTTTTTAATGAGTAACTGACACTGAACTCTTTATTTATATTAACTCTTCTTCCTTTAAATTTGATTTAATAGGTCTGTACCTTTAATTACACCAGTGTTTGTGTGTGCGTGCGTGCGTGTGCGTGCGTGTGTGTGTGTGTTACAGTAACTGTATCTCTCTCTGCCTGCTGTTTTTACCCTGATGGCCGACTACTCCAGCAGTGTCCCACTTCACTAAATAATTCACACACGAGTGTTAAATATGCAGGAGGGGTGTGTGTGTGTGTGTGTGTGTGTGTGTGTGTGTGTGTGTGTGTGTGTGTGTGTGTGTGTGTGTGTGTGTGTGTGTGTGTGTGTGTGTGTGTGTGTGTGTGTGTGTGTGTGTGTGTGTGTGTGTGTGTGTGTGTGTGTGTGTGTGTGTGTGTGTGTGTGTGTGTGTGTGTGTGTGTGTGTGTGTGTGTGTGTGTGTGTGTGTGTGTGTGTGTCCTGATGGAGTTACAAGACTTCCTTAAACCATAAAATGCTTCATTACACCAATATTTATGATAATAAAATGAACGTGTACAGAAAGATGACACATGCAAAACATACAGAATGGAACAGGAAATAATAATAACTAATTGTGTAGTGGTCAGCACTGTCGCCTCACAGCAAGAAGGTCACAGGTTCGCATCCCGACCTCGGCCTTTCTGTGTGGAGTTTGCATGTTGTCCCCGTGTCTGCGTGGGTTTTCTCCGGGTTCTCCGGTTTCCTCCCACAGTCCAAAGACGTGCAGGTGTTCGGTTCATTGATGACTCTAAATCACCCGTAGGTGTGAATGGTTGTCTGTCTCTGTTCGTCTCTATGTGTCCTGTGATAGACTGGCGTCCTGTCCAGGGTGGACCCCGCCTCACGCCCGATGTCAGCTGGGATCGGCTCCAGCACCCCCGCGACCCCGACTCCAGGATAAGCGGTTGAAGATGAATGAATGAATAATAACAGAGTCCTCTTGAAGTCCATCTGTAAAATTCTACTTTTATTATTCCTCTAATGTTCAGTGTGTTGACGCTTAATAAAGCTGTTCATTAAAGTAGTGAGGGGAAGTCAGATCATGTCCTGAAAACCAAAAAATCAGAAATGTACAAGACACATTATTATTATTTTTGTATTTTATGGAGCTGTTAAGTCTGACGTAACACCCTTTCAAAATAAGATTCACGGGTCGAACAAAACAAACAGCAGCAACCGAACCCGTTCTTTCTTCAGTGAGACACTTTTCATCGACAGGAAAGAC
>NC_139836.1:4633047-4645547 GCF_963691815.1 Echiichthys vipera | reverse complement strand
GGCGGAGGATGGGTGGATTCCTGAATGAAGGGAAGGTGTGATCTGTGAGGCCGTTGACAGATGGATGGATGGACGGACAGAAAACAGGAGTCATGATGCTGCCACCGCCGTCGCCTCCGCGGTGCGTCTGCTGAGCCAGCGATTTCTGCCCCCACACTGGTGAAGCGTAGGAAGAGAGAGAGCGAGAGAAAGAGGGGGACTCTGCGGTTCATCTGCTGTGACGTTTGCCCTCCATCGCTCAGTCCGGCTTTCTTGGAAGTGTTTAGGAAGAGAGGAATAATAGGTCTTCCTCTCTCTCTGCGGTGGGACTGACTCTGGGATTAACTCTCTGTAGTGTTTGAAACTCAGGTTTGAATCATCTCAGATTACTTTACTCACTCGGAGGCTCACTCACCCATCTGGGAACTTTTACCCTCCTCCTGAGATCGGGACTCAACTGGAGCTCCTCTGTGCTGCAGAGAAGTGCATCCTGTTGAAACTCGAGCTCCCCGCTGTCGCAGAGGGGCTCGAACTCGAACTTTCTGCACTTGAAGACGATTTAACTGGAACCATTTCTCTGCCGAGTCTCTGCCCGATGCCTCCGTGGACCCGTCTCTTCTAAACGTTTCACCGTCCTCTCTGGAGTTTAATCATGGAGCTTCAGAGCGCCACCAGCAGTCTCCCCAGCCCCCTCTCCCCGACTTTGGACTATGCCGGCCCCCTGTCCCCGTCGTCGGGGGGCCTCGGCCCGTCTCACGCCACCAGCCCCGGCCGGAGTTCGAGCCCCAGCCTGAGCCCCATCAGGGGGCCCAGCCCTGTCCCCGGGTTCTCGGGTCAGGCCGCCTTCAACTACAACCAGCTGGAGGGGAGGTTTAAGCAGCTACAAGGTAAGATGGGGGAGCGCACCTCGGAAAATATCTGTGAAACAATGTCCCAAGGAGGAACATGTGAGGGGGGGGACTTTTCTTTTTGCTCTTGGCGCATGTAGCTGCCGGTTTTATCCAGACAAAGTGACTTTAAGGGAGTGAAACATGAGAAAGAGCTTGAATACCTTGAAAAGACTTCAGGAAAGTCAGAGTAAGACGAGAGAAACGGCAGCTTTTTAAAGACGTTTCACTAAATAAACCACAGAATTCAAAATGTGTGAACACATTTCCAGGGGATCGAACGTAAAAGTTGCAAAGTGGCGGCTTGAAAAGTCTGAACACTTGGATGCAAGTTGGGGAGAAAACTGTTATGTCAACTTGTCACCCCAGTTCAGTTTGTTTCCTTTATATCAACGCAGACGCGGGAACGTGCTGGTCGCAGGTTCATTAATGTTAAATCACTGTAATGTGTGTGTGTGTGTGTGTGTGTGTGTGGATGAGTCAGCAGCTCCGACCTTATCTCTGCAAACGCTCCCTGTATCAGAGCCCCACCCCGCCTCTCTCATTCACACAGTCACACTGATAACACTGGTCAGCTGCACCGGGGCCTGCTGGGGAATCAGTGCCTTGCTGAATGGCAGGGAGCTGACGACGTTACCGGATTATCAGTCACACCCAGATTCTCTCAGATAATTGTGATGTGAGCAGTGACAGGACGGGTACGTTCAGCAGGGTGTTGGCTGACAAATGTCCAAGTTCTGAGTGAGACAGTGATTCACAAACTCTGCTCTTTTTAATAAGTAGAAGATCCGTCCGCGTGACTGCGTTCACCGCAAATATGACCAGAGAAATGTCGCGCCTTCATTAAGAATTTCAACACTTTTCTAATTAACGCAACAAGTTTACGGACAAACTCCCAAAATCCAAACTTTGTACCGAGAAGCTTTACAAAGAAAGATGTTTTACGTTTCTGCAAACCACAGAAAACTCTTTTACGTCTGACTGCGACTCCCGTGTAAAATTATAGTTGTTAATATTACGTGTTTTAAGTCAGGTGACGTAGCATTACAAGCGCCAAACACCCCGAACTTTCACCCGGGATCCCGCGGCTCGAGTCCCTCGTGAAAGTGAAACCAAACCACGATCTTTTCCTTAACCTAACTGAGTTGTTTTGATGCCTAAACCTCAACAGTCTTAATAGTTTTTGTTTGAATTTACAACGTTAATCGTGTTTTGACCACAGACTGTGTAAAAAATGGACGTAGCATCTCCGTCGGGGTCCGTTCTCTCAACTTGATCCAATCGTCCTCGCCTACGGGAGCCGCCATCTTGTCAGACTTTGACTCCGCCTCTTTTCCTCTGACCAAAAAAGGGCATGTATGTGACGTTGGGGGGAGGGGCGTACGTCCATCTGGCTGACGTTTACCTCCGAGGAGAAGTGAGGGCCAGAGGCTAGCTGTCACTCAAGAGGCCACACCCCTAATTATTCATAAACTTTAACCTCCAATAAAATAAAAACTAGCCCCTCCCCCTCAGTGTTGTCATGGAGATCTGAGCTAAACACACAGACTAGAATGTTCTTTTGTCCTTAAACAGGTTTAATGATGCTGTGTAAACGGCCTGTTTAACATGGGGCTCAATGAGAAACTGCTCTGTTATGAAACCTGCCCCTAGTGGACACTCAGAGAACTGACGCTTTTGGAGCTTCCTGATTTAATCAAACAGGAAGTGGCTGTGGTGGGGGCTCGGTTTTAACCCGTGGAGAGAATAAGAACAGGTTTTCTCAACATATCTGTGGTTTGCAGAAATACCAGCATTTTTATGGTGGTGACTCGTTGGTATACGACCCTTGATATTGAGAACATCTGGGGGAAAAAAGTTTTTAGAGCAGGGTGAGGACTTCCAGTTGTACTTGGGGGGGGGGGGGGGGGGGGGTAAAGTATGCATTATGTTAATCAAACAGCTGAGGGATCAAAAACGTGTCTCTGTTGCTGCTGGCTCGTTTTTAGAATCAGACGTGCTCGTGGTTCCTTTTTAACATCAGTCTCCACTGGACTTTGCACCTAATCTAAGACGGTTTGCTGTTTACTCTTTAACTTTCATTGAAGCTTGCAAACTACTTCCTCTACTTGCAAGGGAAAGCACCGGGAGAAGAGCAACCACGTAAGAAGAGCAACTGTTGAACACCCGTACACGTGTCGGGTTTATTTCCTTTCTCCTTTTGTCTGGAAATATGTTTTCAGTCTCTCGTTTTCACCAACTTGAACTGGAATTAAGCGTGAATTATTTCCTGCAAAGCAACTGGAAATCACTCGGCTAACAAGTACAAACAAAGTGTAGTGCATATATACATGTGATTAGAGACTTAAGGCGCACTCCCACTGTGCCTCCGTCCCGTGCCCCGTGCTTTAGGGTCCTTGTCCCCCCCTCCAGGCCCGTTTGTACTCACACTACCTGGGCCTCGGAGAATGCTTCTTGCTGCCTATACGTCATCACGCCGTAACACGTCACACGCATTGATGACGTCATGGCGATGCGTGGCTTTGTTTCCAGATCTTTCCGTAGACCTCGGAGTTTTTGTGCGTCTTGTCGACTGTTTTTGAATCTTTTCATCGACCAAATCTGCAGTAAACACTCCACCTCCGCATCACACCAACGTCAACCTTTCACCGCCATTGTTTGAAATGTCCGCGCATGGTCCCTCCTTCTTTTTTCTACGTCCCAACAGGCGCACAGGAAATGACCTCAGAACCACCGCATCATGCTCGTACACGTGCAAATGCGCTCTACAAAAGCCCACCTCTCTCAGACGGGCCGTGGACGACCCGCTGACCACAGTTTTGCGCGGAGCGGTTGCACTCACACTGGTCAAACGCACTAGGCTTTAGCTGAAAAATCGGTTTTGGCCCGGTGCGGAGGGACAGTGTGAGTGCGCCCTTAATGTCATTGTTTAATCATTTGAATCACTTTAAAACATCCTCTGCAAGCACGTCGTTTACAGACATTGTCCCGACTCATCTGCTCTTTGGCCGATGACACAACAAACTTATTGAGTTCCCTTGGTAGAGGAAGCTTTCACCGGCTCACAGACGGATCTCCGTCATCAATAAACAACAGTGGAGAAACGGTTTAGGGGGTAAAATTAGCGGCAGTCTGAATTTAGCTGAAGGCTAATGGAGCCGTTTTTCTCTGGTTGCAGCCTCATCGATGAGCCGATGCCCAGAAACCTTCAGTGTCGTCCCTCGTGTCTAAAAGTAGCTCCCTGGCTCGAGGCCAGGTGGAGGTGGAGGTGGAGGTTTAAGTACTTTTATTTTGAAAGGAGAAGATGAGCCGGCGTGTTCCCTGAAGGTGCTCCTGATATTTGAATGTGATTGGTTCATAGCGGGACTTAACAACGAAGTTTTGACTTTTGATGTGTGTGTTGTTTGGAGAAGGGGGGATTTATCTTGTGTGTAAATCATTAAGTGATCTGAACAAGCGCTGAGCTGTGACTGGGTAATAATCTGGACTTCAGGAGCGAGTCAGGAAGACTTTGAAGTTAGGACTTCCCCGCTGTAATGCACTTCTGTCGATCTGTAGAACTGTTATGTTACAAATCATTGCATGTTCTGGTTTAAGCTGCTTAAATGTTAAATCTTAATGTGGCTTTGAGTAAGCAGCGTATTTGGAAGTGTTTGCAGTATGAAGATCGAATATGAAGAATCTTTATTAAAGGCTATATTTAAAAATCGATTTTCCAAAAATATATTTAGTCTAAATTAATTAAGTTAAATTTGACGGGTTTGACAGTGACTTTCTGTCCCGTTGTGTTTCCATAGTAGCAGCCAATAGCTTTGGGCGTTGCTGGTTGCCAGGGTTGTCTGTTGTTGGGTGCAGCTACTGTAGGCTGGCACTGGGTGAAATGGTTCTTTGTCCCAGCAGCTGAGTGAGCGGAGACGGGCAACAACCAGAGTCACTATAGGCCGAGCATTCACTCCATGGACTGAGAGAAAGTAGAGGAACGCCATTCAAACGCACGCCCACATGGCTACGCTTCTCCTTGATGCTAACATCACTTTCGTCTGCACTTAGCTGGAACGGCTAACGCTAATGGCTAATAGCAATGGTAACGTTAACTGTCAGTCAAACGCCTCTGCAATACTTGGTTTTATGGGGCGATGCAGGATTAGGGTTGGCAGGTGTGGTAGTGGTGCCACTAACAGTGCCATCACGACTAAAGGCAGGACGAGCGGTGGTTACATCATCTTGTAACTCTGTAGATGATGGTGATGATGATGATGAAGATGTCTCTATGGTGTATGTTTTGTAAAGAGGTACGACATCCGCTTTGGTATAAAAGACATATGACATAGTTTAGTTTTTGTTGTTGCGACGACGATCTTGAGACACTAGATGGCGGAGTTCTGCTCATTCTCCATATTCAACCTTTAAGCAGCCTGCAGACTGGACGGAAACGCTGTTGGTCATCATCTTTAACCCGTCCCACGAGATAAACAGTTGTGATTGGTCCCCACAATCTCAAATGAGGCACAAGTTTGGCAGATCGGTCTTGTTTCCTGGCTATGACAGTTGGATATCTGGAAATAATCAGCCAAAGAGACGATAATGAAGCCTCGTAAAGAGCGTCAAATGTCTTCTTTGTAACTTGTGTAAGCTGGATACCTCATATAAGTCTTCTTAACCTCTATGGACGGCTGCTGTAGACGTCTGTGTCTTGTCGACGACTCTTGAGGATCAGCTTATGTTGTGTCCCGGTGCAGCCTGAACGTGCTTCTGTACGATCAACTCATCGTAGATCTGTTCCCCGAAGAATCCACAAACCTGTCACCGAACTTCCATCAGGACTTGGAGACATTAAAGATGTTATTCATGACGATCACTGGTGTTTATGAAACCCTCACGCTCCCTGGAAGCCTCTTAACTTCTCACCGAATAACCCTCAGACAGATAAATGGCTCTGGGAGTTGGTTTTTATGGCTGCGGTCGGGAGCACGCTGAGAGGACATAAATCCATGTGTGGCTCAGGTGGTTCAGAGCAGCCCCCTCGCGTCCTAAAGGGCCGCGGGTTTAATTCCCAGCGGGGTGATGAATATGGAAGCGGTGGGTGATTATTGCACCGCAAAGAGCTCCAGATGTGAGAGGAGGAGGAGGAGACTGAAGGGTGCTGAGGAGCAGATAGCCTCCTCATTAGGCCAAGTATTGAGCGAACGTCCCTGGTTAGGACTCGAGCAATTAAGGAGGGAAACAAGTCGTCAAATTGCCTCCTGAACTGCACTCATGGGAGGTTTTTAGGCTGTTGTCTGTGAGGTGCTGACTGATGTGGAGGTTAATCACTCAGGAGAACAGCAACGACGTCGTTTCTGCACTTGTGTGCTGGTTAATTAATGTCAGAGATCCGTCTGGACCCCAGAAATGATCGATCAGAAGATTTCTAGGGAGGGATGGAGGGATAGATAGATAGATAGATAGATAGATGGATAGATACATTGATGGATGGATAGATAAATAGATAGATGGATGGGGCGATACAAGGATATATTTCATCAAAACCATATAAAAATGTCTCCAATATCTATTTTGTTCTATATTGTTTCTATTGTAATGTGCAAAAACCAGCGTCCGAACTACATCGCCACAATTTTTTCGGTCATTTTGACGACGCTTTACGTTGTGGTTCTTGCGCATTTTGCTCATTTTGCACTGAAGTTTCTAATAAAGTGAGAAAATACTTTTGATTCGTCAGGAATTGATAGATAAATGGATAGATTATACATGCATGATAGATAGACAGATGATAGACAAATAAAAGGATGAATAGATGAATTGATCGTAGCTTGTATTTCTTTTTTAATATAATTCTATTTTGCACTAAAGTTCTCAAAAATAAGAGTAAATACTTGAATAATAACAATAATACCGTGGTCATGTCGACGACTGTTTATTTATTGACGTTTTGTCCTTTAAGTGTTAGCGTTTGAGCTTAAATCTCACAGAACCAGTAAAGATATTAAAGGATATTTAATGGACGAGTCTGAATTAAACGTTAAAAACAAGCGTTTTGTTTTCATCTAAAAATATCAGCCTGTGTTTACGAACTTCACTGATGTAAACCTTTAAACAGCAGCAGAAACATTAATATTATATTCGATACAACAACTCTGCAGCTTCCAATCCTTTGTTTTGGTTTCCGGGGTGGGCGGAGCTTCACGTCGCTTTACACTCGATTTATGGACTGTGACAGAAAAGACTGTGAATTATTGATAAATCCTCACTTCATTGACTGACTCACACACACACACACACACACACACACACACACACATATAATCTACATCCAACACACTGCCACGCTTTTCAAAACAATAACATCATCCCTCTCTGCTTCCCTGCTCCCATCATCCCCCTCTTTTCCTGTGTTGTCCTGAGCCAATCAGAGGACATCTTGGTGGTTGGGGAGCCCCTGAGCTCTGCGCGTGCGCGTGTGTGTGTGTTTGTGTGTGTGAGTGTACGTGCGTGTGTGTGCGTGTGTGTGCATGGCTTAACTGAGGGGAGGGGGTTTGTCTAAAAACGGTCTGGAAGGCAAAAAAGCATCGTCCTCCCTCGTTCTTTTTGTCTCTTTCTCTCCGTCTAAAAAAAGGTGTCCGTGCACTCGTTGGTCCTCTTCTCCTCTTTCTTCTCCTCCTCCGCCTCATCAATGTTTCATGAGCTTCTGCAGAGCGTCTGCCATTGCCCCGCCCCCCCCCCCCCCTCCCTCCCTCCCTCCATCCTCTTAGTGAAATTAAAAGGAGGCTTCAGCCGTGTCATCCTGATAAAAGTCGCACAAAGGCGGTAGAGAGAGAGAGAGAGCGAGAGAGGCTTCGCTCCTCCTCTTCCTCCGTCCTTCGTCAGTGTGAAGTTCTGTGACTCTGCACTGAGCAGCTGAACGTGACGTAATCAAAGAGGAGTGTTTCAGCTCTGATGTGGGGCTTCCTGTTATTTGCCGTCACACACAGAACCTGAAGCCGGCGTGCAGGATATTATTACCCCCGACTGACGCTCGTTAATCTTTGTGTATTTCAACTCTTTCAATTCTCTGTTTTTCAGTTCAATTAAACCTCAATTACAGTGTCTCAGGTCACTTTATATACGGAGTAGGTAAAGACCACACTCTGTGACTTATTCATCATTTACAGAGACTCAACAATTCCCCCATGAGCAACAAGTCGCACTATCTTTAATAAAAGTAGTAATAATTATTATAGTTACTAACAGCTAACAGGCGGACGTGGCTAACAGTGATTAGCTCGGGGCAGCACGGTGAAGGCATTCAAAGGTCTTTTTTAACCACTAATGCTGCTGAAAATAACAGCAAACCTCTGCAGCAGCATGAGAAGAGTCCCTACACACAAAACAAAGCACCAATGGGCTCCTTCCACTGTAATGGACTTTACTATGAGAGGAGCTGGTACAGGGGCCAGTAGGTAAGTCTTTAAAACACTCTTTAATAAACTCTGGCTTCACTAACTACGCTGTTGCTGCTTTGTTTTGTGTGTAGGGACTCTTCTCATGCTGCTGCAGAGGTTTGCTGTTATTTTCAGCAGCATTAGTGGTTAAAAAAGACCTTTGAATGCCTTCACCGTGCTGCCCCGAGCCACTTCCGGCTGTTAGCGACTCTCCTGTTCATACCTGTTAATAGTTCATACACTGGAAAAAGGTCTCGATGGTCTATTTGATGTATTCAAGTGTCGATAAAGACCCTGGGAAGATTTTGCGCTGGAATTACTTTAAGTAAATGTCACGTTGTTACGGTTTACAGGAAAAACTGACGTAATCAAACATCAGAAATCTGCATCTCTCCGATCAGCTCTAGTTTCATTTTTCTGGATGCTTTTCTATCAGATGGAAGTTAAAGTTGGTTCCTCTTATATTATTGATATAAATGCGACATTTAATAGTCTGTAGGTGAGTTTGTCAGTGTGACTGAAGTCGGCCCGGTCCACTGTTCGCGACTGTCCGGGATTACTTCGTTTATAGTTGTTGCACAAAAAATTTGTCTTGATGGTTCATTTGATGTGTGTTTGCCGAAAAAGACCCTGGTATGATTGTATGCCGGAATTTCACTTTATGAAATATTATTCTGGGATGTTTGCCCAGTGACGGCTTTAAATGGTGATAATCTAGTTTCTCATCTGTTGTCTCCAACGTCAGGAATGAAAATCTCATACAGTAAATAAATCCCACCTGTGGAGTTTCTCATCTCATCTCCAGCCTCTTATCTGGGGTCGGGTCTCGGGGGCAGCAGCTCCATCAGGGGACCCCAAACTTCCCTTTCCCGGGCCACATTAACCAGCTCTAACTGGGGGATCCTGAGGCGTTCCCAGGCCAGTGTGGAGATCTAATCTCTCCACCTGGTCCTGGGTCTTCCCCGAGGCCTCCTCCCAGCTGGACGTGTCTGGAACACCTCCCTAGGGAGGCGCCCAGGGTTCATCCTTACCAGATGATCCTGAACCACCTCAACTGGCTCCTTTCAACGCAAAGGAGCAGCGGCTCTACTCCGAGTTCCTCACGGATGCTGAACTTCTCCCCCTCTCTCTAAGGGAGACTCCAGCCCCCCTCCTGAGGAAACACATTTCACACGCTTGGACCTGGACCTGGTTCTTTGGGTCCTGACCCAGCTTTCATGACCACAGGTGAGGGTAGGAACCAGGACCGAGCGGTAGATCCAGAGCTTTGCCTTCCTCAGCTCTCTTTTGGTCACAACGGTGCGGTAGAGCGACTGCAGCTCCGCCCCCGCTGCTCCGATTCTCCGGCCAAACTCACGCTCCATCGTCCCCTCACTCGTGAACATGATCCCGAGGTACTTGAACTCCTTCACTTGGGGTCAGGACTCATTCCCTACCTTATCCTATTCTTATTGCAGCGCGTAAAAACAAATATGATGTCATTGTCTCGTGTTTCTGGTCGACATTCTTGGATGTTGCCTTAATTAACGTTTGTATAAAAGTTGACGACGTGGAATGGCTTCACCATAGGTGGAGTGAGCAGTATTGGTTACAGAGAGAGAGAGAGAGAGAGAGAGAGAGAGAGAATGGCGTTATTGTTGAAGGTGACGTGAGTGAGTGTTAAAGGAAGGAGCCGTGTGTTCTCAGACGGAGAACAGGGAAACGCGTCCCACACTCAGATCTGTAGCATGAAAGGGCTCTTTGATGGGACCGTCGGACTGAGCGTGCTCACAGCGGCAGAGACGGGAGCGAGGACAGAGAAACCTCATAAAGTCAAAACCTGCAAATAAACATGATGAAGTGCGTGTCTGTGTGTGTGCGTGCACCCGTGCGTGGTTTATCAGCTGCACATGAAACAACAGAGTTTAGAAAAAGGAGAAGTTCACTTTCACTCAGACCACAAACCACTGAGATCGTATCAGTAAATAACTCAAGTTAAGATGTTTCTCTCTGGTTTTCTTTAAACCGACGCAAAGCCTCGTGATTCAGACCAGAAACGACGACCCGGGGTCTTTTTACTGCAACTACACTCATCAAATAAGCCATCGCTAACAGTGGCTAACAGTGATTAGCTCGGGGCAGTACGGTGAAGGCATTCAAAGGTCTTTTTTAACCACTAATGCTGCTGAAAATAACAGCAAACCTCTGCAGCAGCATGAGAAGAGTCCCTACACACACAACAAAGCAGCAACAGCGTAGTTAGTGAAGCCAGAGTTTATTAAAAGAGTGTTTTAAAGACTTACCTACTGTCCCCTGTACCAGCTCCTCTCATAGTAAAGTCCATTTGTGTGTGTGCGTGTTTTATCAGCTGCACATGAAACAACAACAGAGTTATTTTTGTTTAAGAAAAGGAGAAGTTCACTTTCACTCAGACCACAAACCACTGAGATCGTATCAGTTAATAACTCAAGTTAAGATGTTTCTCTCTGGTTTTCTTTAAACCGCCGCAAAACCTCGTGATTCAGACCAGAAACGACGACCCGGGGATGTAGTAAAGGAGCACGGGCACCGGAAGTACGGGGGTTAGAAAGTAAGGAAGCCCCTGGCCTGATAACCGTGCTGGGTACAATCAAACTTAACAGGTCTTACGTTTAAGCTCTGATCTGCTCCAGCGTTGTGTTTGCGTGTAAAGGTAAAAACACTAAAGTGAGCTCTGATCTGCTCCAGCGTTGTGTTTGCGTGTAAAGGTAAAAACACTAAAGTGAGCTCAGATCTGCTCCAGCGTTGTGTTTGCGTGTAAAGGTAAAAACACTAAAGTGAGCTCTGATCTGCTCCAGCGTTGTGTTTGCGTGTAAAGGTAAAAACACTAAAGTGAGCTCTGATCTGATCCAGCGTTGTGTTTGCGTGTAAAGGTAAAAACACTAAAGTGAGCTCTGATCTGCTCCAGCGTTGTGTTTGCGTGTAAAGGTAAAAACACTAAAGTGAGCTCTGATCTGATCCAGCGTTGTGTTTGCGTGTAAAGGTAAAAACACTAAAGTGAGCTCTGATCTGCTCCAGCGTTGTGTTTGCGTGTAAAGGTAAAAACACTAAAGTGAGCTCAGATCTGCTCCAGCGTTGTGTTTGCGTGTAAAGGTAAAAACACTAAAGTGTGCTCTGATCTGCTCACGCTGGCTCTCGTGGCGTGCGTGTTTCCGTAACATCCGTGTGCAGAGTTCAGGTAAACAACAATAAACATGTGGGACTGTTTCCATCAGTGGGACGTTCAAGTGTCCTGGGTGGAGCCGAGGCGGTGGGAGGCTGCAGACCGTGCTGCAGGTCCCTGTCACACTGTACGGCGTCCTGCTTCTCCGCTGTTAGGGAGAGAAGGAGGAGGACGTTTCCCAGCATGCACCAGCTCTGGGTGCTGTTGTGTGGTAGCGCTTCACAGCTCGACCTACACACCTGACGTGCACACTACACCCAATTCACACACTTTTGCGTCACCGTGTGCACGCAGATTTCCCCCAAAAGGCCCCGTCTAAACGCCGAGTAAAGAGTGAGGACACAACGCCACTTTAGTGTTTCCTTTCTACATCGTCTTCGTCTTTTTGTCCTCTAAAATGTCCGACACTGACTGTACCGACAGCATCTATCAAAGTTTGTCACTAGAGAGGAAAGGATGCTATTTAAACTTTCACCATTCTGTTACGCCTGCTTGTCATTTTAGCGACTCCTCATCTGAGTCTGGGTCTCACCGGCGCCACGTTCAGGACGCACAAACCAGAACTAGTGATTCGGAGATCCATGGAAGAGGCTCCGGTGCCGTTTGCGAGCCTCATTTAAATCTTGCGAGTACTCCGTAGAAGCTAGAACGTAGTTACCGAAGAGTCTCGAGCTACTGTGGGAATACGGGCACGAGCAGCGGAGGATCAAGGGGAGATGCATTTCTCAATGAGGGAGAAACAGTAGATGTGCTTCCGTCTCCAAGTTTGTTTTTTACTTTTTATGTTGGAAATCTATGTTAAACATAATATTAACCATATCAGAGTAGTTTTTAAATACTAAAACACGTTTTTGGAGTGGGATTTTAAGGAAATGAGTGAATGAAGTCTTTGTATTTGTATGTAATTGTTGTTAAAAATGCTTTATACGTGAATATGAATCCAGGAACGCGTTTGTCAGACCATAAGATGTTTTAGAGTCCGTTAGATAATGACGGATGTCTGTGGCACTCGGATGTTTCATTAGTATCACA
>NC_139836.1:4550547-4628047 GCF_963691815.1 Echiichthys vipera | reverse complement strand
TGCGCCCTTCGTTCCCAAAATGCTGGCCTACTACAAACACCTTGGGTCAATAAGAAGTCTGCAGCAGAGCTTCCACTTTTCTCAAACTCCCAGCTGTGGTTAGGGAGGCCAGCTCCGTCCAGATTTTTAAATCCAGGCTTAAAACCCATTGTTTTTCTCCGTTACCTATGATCGACCATCGCTTTTATGCATTTGCATATTTTTTATTTTTGATAGTTTTATGCCTGTGAATTTTCTTCATCTGTTCGTATGCATCTAATACACTGCTTTTAATTGTTTTAAAGCACTTTTTCTGGCTTTATATTGTGATTTTGGGCGATATAAATATAGGTTGATTAAGTAAAACTTGACTTGAAGTAGCTAGCTACATGCTAACATCAGGGAAAGCTGCATCTTGGTGGCCAATGTCAATTTCTCCCTGTTTTCTGATCACATTCCTGTCTTTGAATATTGATAGTAAGCACACACACACACACACACACACACACACACACACACACACACACACACACACACACACACAAACACACTGGGCCCGTGCTTCATGGGTGTAGTCCAGTCTCGAGTGTAAACACGTTTTCCTGCTGGGACGAGCATCTGCTTCTTTTTCAGCACAGGAAGGGGAAGCCCCAACACACACACACACACACACACACACTCAAAGAGGCCAGATAGCGTGACGTGGACACACACACACACACAAACTCCCCCAGTGCGTGCAGAAAATGCAGGAGGAAACATGAAGTTGGAGATAAGACACACTGCTAATAACAACACAATACACAGCTTTATCAGACCGGCCCTGACAGAGATAACACGCGCACACACACACACAAACACACACACACACACAAACACACACATTCTAACATATTCTGTATTCTGTAAAACTAAACAGGACGTCTTTGTTCATCAAGATGAGCCAAATGACCTTGACAACAACGTCTGCAGGAGGAAATGAATGAAATGAAGTTGTATTAAGTCCTGCAGGTCACTGAGCGGTGACCGTCTCTGATCAGCTGCTGCTTCTCTGACCGTGTGTGTGTGTGTGTGTGTCAGACAGACCTTTAAAAACCCTTCCACAGTCCTTCTGTTTCAAAAGTTTCTGTATCTTTTTTAATGATAAAGCAGATGTAGGTTATGTATAAATAGGTAGATGATGTATAAATACTGTAAAAGTATGAAAACAGTCAACCACAGAGAAGTGAAGCTCCTTTTCAGCGTCTGTGTCTTTAAACGAGCCGTCAGGACTTCCTGTACAGTTGTGGTGTCACTATTCTTTAGTGGTGCTTAAGTAGCTTTACAGTCACTCCCCCGCTGCAGTGACGGCGCAGAGACTCCGAGAACGCTGGTGCTGATGACCTGGAAAGGCGGACCAATCAGAGCGGACTGGGTTTCTTTCAGGAGGGGGTTCTTAAAGAGACAGGCGCTAAAACGTAGCGTTTCAGACAGAGGGATAATGTGTTTTTTAAACATTTAAGGTTGAACATGGAGAATGAGCAGAAATCCGCCATCTAGTGTCTCAAGATCGTCGTCTCAACAACAAAATATAACTCCAGCAGTGGGGTTGCCAGGTTGGTCCGACCCGGCCCAGTAGCTCCAGGAGACCGGAGTCTGTTTGAGCCTGTTTGAACCCGTCCCCTCCAGAAAATCACACCATAAAAACAAGGATTAGAGGAGTTTGACTGACAGTTAGCGTTAGCCGTTAGCGTTAGCCGTTAGCGTTAGCCGTTCCAGCTAAGTAAAGATGAAGGTGATGTCAGCGATCAAGGATATTGTGAAATGAAGAAAAAGGATCACAGCGTTCATATTCCAGTCACTGCAGCCAAGAAAGAACATCACTCTTATCTTTGGTGTGTGTGTGTGTGTGTGTGTAAAAGTCAAGGCTTTCTCGTCTGCTGTAACAGTAATGCGTGCGGCCTCTCCGGCTCCGCTCCGTCCTCGTCATGTTGCGTCTCTCTTGCGGATAACCGGCAGACCGTAGACGCCGTGACGTCTTCTCCACATATCTCCGGTTTGATTTGAGAAACCCTCCACAGGGTGTTTGTGCTGAGTGATAGAGCTGCTGAATGCCGGTGAACACTGACCCTATTGTCCCGCGCACACACACACACACACACACACACACTCTCAAGGTCATGCATTTGTTTGCATGAATAAAACAGTCTTATCTCTCTCTCTCTGTGTGTGTGTGTGTGTGTGTGGGTGGGTGTGTGTCAGCTTCCTTGCAGGGGTCAAACAGAGTTCATTCATGTCTCGTTTCCAGTTCACACACTCCGACCCGACTGTTGCAGAGAGAATATCCATCTACGACATGTTTGTTTAGTTTAGTTTAATGAGTAAAAACGATCCCGACTGACGCTGCGTTTAGTTCGAGGCTTTGTGACCAAGGAACCGCGAACAGGAGAGCTAACCCCCAGACACGCTGGACCATTTATCCTGGCAGACGACATCGTGAGGTTTATGGGAATTCTGCATTCACGTCGTATATTCACAGCTGGGAAACCCCGGTCCTTCTGAGGATTCAGACAAATCGGACTTGGACCTCAGTGATCGGGACTCGCCAGAGAAAGCAAACAAACGCGGACGCCTCACGTCAGCTAAACTTCATCGTTCGACTTAATTAAACCCACATTTAATGGATGTGTTGCTGCACTCGGCCAAGCACAGCGTCTTTCACTCCGCAGCTGTCTTCGGTTGTCCGATGACGTAACTGTCCCGGTGATCTGTTTCCTGTCGCGGCCTTCTGTCCCAAACGATGTGAGCAGGTTTAATAAATCCAAGAGGTGTTAGTGTGTTGTAATAACATCAGCAGCTGGATGAGAGCCGAACGTTTCCCTTTATGATCATCAGAGAAACGAGAGGTTGATCCACTTTAAATACAATTTCTGTGTCAGCTTTTTTTTTTTTCCAGAAGACTAAAAGATCCCAGTGAGTTCCACAGGTGATTTTAAATTTGTGGGAAAGTACCAGCAAAGGTCCTGTGGGCCTACTGAGCACAGGCCCAGGGGCCCATAAGTTCAGGGGCCCTGACTTGTAAAATATTGCTTAAAAGTACACACAAAATGACCAAAATTGACCATAGGGGTGCAGAACGACCACATAGAGAAACAAAATGGCAACAAAACATGAAATGTCTAAAAATAGATGCAAAACCACCAAAAAAAGATGCAAAAGGACTAAAAATAGATGCAAAACCACCTCAAAAAGATGCAAAATGACTAAAAATAGATGCAAAACCACCACAAAAAGATGCAAAATGACTAAAAATAGATGAGAAACCACCACAAAAAGATGCAAAATGACCAAAAATAGATGCAAAACCACCACAAAAAGATGCAAAATGACTAAAAATAGATGCAAAACCTCCACAAAAAGATGCAAAATGACCAAAAATAGATGCAAAACCACCACAAAAAGATGCAAAATGACTAAAAATAGATGCAAAACCTCCACAAAAAGATGCAAAATGACCAAAAATAGATGAGAAACCACCACAAAAAGATGCAAAATGACCAAAAATAGATGCAAAACCACCACAAAAAGATGCAAAATGACCAAAAATAGATGCAAAACCACCATAAAAAGATGCAAAATGACTAAAAATAAATGCAAAACCTCCACAAAAAGATGCAAAATGACTAAAAATAGTTGATAGTCAAACCACCACAAAGAAACTTTGAAGTGTCATCGGCCGGTCGTGACCTTTGACCTCTGCCTCCGCTGCTGCTCGCCTGAAAAGGTCACAGCACAGAAACTGAACCTGCTGTCGACTTTGTTTCAACAAGTTTGAGTCGAAGACGAAGTGACAGAAATCACCCGAGTGTAAAAACTCTCAGGTTTAACAGCTGTGTGTGTGTGTGTGTGTGGGTCACACCCTCTCCTCCTCCTTCAACTGTCGTCATGGTAACCGAGACGGAGTTCAGCTGAGGAAACACTCTAAAGTGTGTGTGCGTGTGCGTGTGTGTGTGTGTGAGACAATAACCATCAGGCCTGTGGGATTTAAACTAAGTTGTGTTGCAGACAGCAGGTGTCCGCTGTCAGACTGCAGTTCATCTGTGTGTGTGTGCGTGTGTGTATATATATGTGTGTGTGCGTGTGCGTGTGCGTGTGCGTGTGCGTGTGCGTGTGTGTGAATATTTACAGCAGTGATTTAGATTTAGTCTGTTTTGTCAGACACAGGAAACTCTCCCATACGCGCACACACCAGCTTTCCAGGAACAATGAGCCAATTTGATGCTGAGAACACACACACACACACACACACACACACACTCAGGGGAAACACGTACACATCCAAACTCACCTGCAAGACTCAAAAACTCAGGAGTTTGACGAAACGACTCGACTGCGGCTGCAGCTAATTATGATTTTTCATTGTCGATCAAAAAATTAGTTTTCTATAAACGTACGAAGCAAAAGACGACGTCCTCAAGCGTCTCGTTTTGTCCACAACTCAAAGATATTCAGTCCACTGACTCTCTCTCTCTCTCTTTCTCTCTCTCTGTCTCTCGTCCAGACGAGCGTGAGGCGGTGCAGAAGAAGACGTTCACCAAGTGGGTGAACTCGCACCTGTCCAGGGTTTCCTGCAGGATCACGGACCTCTACATGGACCTGAGGGACGGACGCATGCTCATCAAACTGCTGGAGGTCCTGTCAGGAGAGAGACTGGTGGGTCACCGCAGCTGCCACGGGCTTTTATTTTGAAAGGGGAGGCGATGAGCAGCAGGTTACAGTTAAAGGAACACGTCAACATTTTAAGAAAGCGTCTCGGTCTTTAGACTCGTTCAGGACCGACAAGTTTCAGTGTAAACATTAAGTTTTGAGCGGTGTCACTTTAACGGGGGCACACTCACACTGTCCCTCCGTACTGTGCCCAAGCACCTTTCACGGGTAAAGTCTAGTTCCTTTGACCAGTGTGAGTGCAACCGTACCGCGTCTAGGAGCGGTACGCTTGCCGTCCACGGCCCGTTTGGGAGAGGTGGGCTTTAGTAAAGCATGTTTGCACATGTACGAGCACAAGCGTGCGCACGTGTACGAGCAGGAGGCCTACGGCGGCTCTGAGGTCATTTCCTGTGCGCCTGTTGGGACGTAGAAAAAAGAAGGAGGGACCATGCACGGACATTTCAAACAATGGTGGTGAAAGGTTCCCGTTGGTGTGATGTGGAGGTGGAGTGTTTACTGCAGATTTGGTCGATGAAAAGATTCAAAAACAGTCGACAAGACGCACAAAAACTCCGAGGGCTACGGAAAGATCTGGAAACAAAGCCACGCATCACCATGACGTCATCAATGCGTGTGACGTGTTACGGCGTGATGACGTATAGGCAGCAAGAAGCATTCTCCGAGGCCCAGGTAGTGTGAGTACAAACGGGCCTGGAGGGGGGGACAAGGACCCTAAAGCACGGGGCACGGGACGGAGGCACAGTGGGAGGGCGCCCTTAGAGGCTTTCGGAGATTTCTTTGGGCATTTTTGTCCCTTAATTCCAGATTCTGATGTAAGTCAACATTCTTTAAAGTGGTAGTTTTAGTCGAGCCTCGATCGGTTGGTTAGTTCGTTTTATTCATTCCTAACTCTTCAAAACAACACCTGAGACCTGATGCAACCACACAGCTAGTTTTCTGCCGCCACGCCATGTTTATTAATTAGTTAAATTATTAGGAATTATGGTAAAACGCTGCAGGAAGGACTGAAAAATGTGATATAATAAGAATGTCGAGGTCGTAACGTCCTGACTGGTTTGAATGAATCGTGTTAAATTATATTTTACATGGTAATAAAAACGTCTCGAAAAGTCTTAAATTTAACTTGGTGAACACTGCAGAACTCACACACACACACACACACACACGAACACGCGCACATGCACACACACGCACACACACACACACACACACACACACACACACACACACACACACACACACACACACACACACACACACACACACACACACACACACATAGTCAGGCTGTTTTTCTTGCTGTCCAACTCCAAGACATTTAAGCTCTGACGGTCCCAGTTTCACCCCCCGCCTTGTGACTTCCAGCGCTCCGAGCCAAACTCCCCTCCTCCTCTTCTTCTTCTTCTCCTTCTTCTTCTCCTTCTTCTTCTTCTTCGTCGTCTCTCCGGCCTCTTCAGCTCTACTCTCTGCTGTCATCCGGTCTTTTCACGACCTGTCAAACACACGCAGAGAGAGAAAAGGCCACACAGTCGGCCGGGAATTGACGGATTATTTTACATTTATGTTGCACCATTTATCCTCTTTTATTTTACCAGTTTTATGTGTGTGTTGTCAGGGCAGGGAGCCAAAAAGTCTGTGGCACGCCGTATGTTCACGGAGGAGGGAGAGAGGGAAGGGAAAGTGACGAGCAAAGGGAAAGAGAAAGGAAGAATGGGTGGACGTGTAGAGAGAAAGACGGGGAAAGGGGGAATAAAGCAGAGCAGCAGAGGGCTGGTGGAGTGGTGAGCAGGATGGTTGGAGGGGATAACAGTGGGAGACAGTGTGGGGGGTGTTAGAGTTGTGAAAGGAGTCATTGAGTAACTTTTTGCATGGAGCCAAAACGCCTCCGGGAGCAGCCGAAGAATCTGAGAGCGAGCGGCTGTTTTCCAAACTGCAGAGGATTTAAAGGGTCGTTTCTGTTGGTTCAGAGGACATTAGTGAGATGTAGAGCAGTTTGTCTTTAACGCAGTGCACCAGGATTACGCTGTTATTCTACTGTAAACAAACCCCATGGGAAGACGAAACCAACATGTTAGGGCGCACTCACACTGTCCATCCGTACCGTGCCCAAGCACCTTTTCCTAGGCTAAAGTCTAGTTCCTTTGACCAGTGCCACGGCCCGTTTGGGAGAGGTGGGCTTTTGTAAAGCACGTTTGCACATGCACGAGCGCACGCACGTGTACAAGCACGAGCACGAGGCCTTCGACGGTTCTGATGTCATCTTATGTATGCCTGTTCGGACACAGAAAAAAGGGACCTTGCAACGTCCCGCCACATCACAATGAGTCCAAATAAACCACAAAGCCAAAAATGTTACCATGTTTTCTGCGCTGCTTTCCATTATGCAGCCAAAAGGCCGCGGGCTTTTGTAAACAAAGCGATGCATCGCCATGACGTCATCAATGCGTGTGACGTGTTACGGCGTGATGACGTATAGGCAGCAAGAAGCATTCTCCGAGGCCCAGGTAGTGTGAGGACAAACGGGCCTGGGGGGGGGGGGGACAAGGACCCTAAAGCACGGGGTACGGGACGGAGGCACAGTGGGAGTGCGCCCTTAGTCTCTCAACAAGTTCTGAAGATGTAAATCTTTAAATACACATTTATAAAACGGGCTCAGTGACTTCCTAAAAGACCTGGGGACTTAAGTTCAGTGGTGGACAAAGTATTCAGACTCTAGCCGTGAAAAGTAAATTACAGTACAGAACAAAAAGGGGGAAGCCAGCACCTCTGTAACTAAATCTAGTGACTCGGCATCGGGGTCTGGTCTAAAAAGAGCCTTCAGATCAGCACCAAACCGTCAGTGCAGGTAAAACCATTTCTGTTTGCTCTCCTGGAACAAAGCGCTGACGTCTGAATCTCTCGTGTGGTTTGTTTGATTTGTGACTCCAGCAGACAACGGTCCAAAATATCTCTGGTTTGAGTCCAGCTCCTGAATCACTCTGTGTTTACGCGTCTCTGTGAGGAAAAGCAAACAGTGCAGTGTTATTGTTGGCCGGCGTCCTGGTGCGTAGTCTGTAAGACGGTCAGTGTTGGACAGAGGACATGTGGCGTGGACGGCCCTGCAGGATGTAACGTCGCTGCTCTGACATTTATTTTATTATAGTTGTTTAATTATTACTGTATTTTTGGCTTATTTATATTTCAAACAACATCTAAGCTAAACAGGTCAGTGTCATCTAGCAAGATGGACATTATGGCTGTTATTTATAATATCATTTATCATTTATTATTTCTATAAATGTCTGTTTCATCAGTCATAATATATTTAAATGGATGGGAAAACTCACAGCAGAGGAGAGGAAGCAGATGGAAGTTAGTTTACAGGTAGATACTGACCAGATGGACTTATATTTTATTGTTATTACATCCGTGTTAATTGCATCAGTGCTCTACTCCTGCAGAACATCCTGTGGCTTTAATCCTCCATGTATCACTCAGGGCGCACTCCCACTGTGCCTCCGTCCCGTGCCCCGTGCTTTAGGGTCCTTGTCCCCCCCTCCAGGCCCGTTTGTACTCACACTACCTGGGCCTCGGAGAATGCTTCTTGCTGCCTATACGTCATCACGCCGTAACACGTCACACGCATTGCTGACGTCATGGCGATGCGTGGCTTTGTTTCCAGATCTTTCCGTAGACCTCGGAGTTTTTGTGCGTCTTGTCGACTGTTTTTGAATCTTTTCATCGACCAAATCTGCAGTAAACACTCCACCTCCACATCACACCAACGTGAACCTTTCACCACCATTGTTTTAAATGTCCGCGCATGGTCCCTCCTTCTGATACATCAGTAGGCCTCGTGCTCATGCTGGTACTCGTGCTAGTGCTCGTACACGTGCGTACGCTGGTGCTCGTATATGTGCAAACGTGCTCTACAAAAGCCCATCTCTCTCAGACGGGCCGTGGACGGCCAGCTGGCCGCAGTTATGCATGGAGCGGTGAAACTCACACTGGTCAAACGCACTAGGCTTGACCCGAAAAACCTGTTTTGGCCCGGTGCGGAAGGACAGTGTGAGTGCGCCCTCAGACATGATGCAGAGGCTGCTTAATAAACAGATGGACTTTAAAATATATATATTGCAGCTCTGCAGCGGTCGATCATACAACAGTAGAGATGTGTTCTCTAGAAAACTCTGTATGCAACAGTAGAATAGCATTCAAGCTAGGGACCGGCATATGGTATCTACGTATACTTGTTTCTACTGAGAAGACAATTTTATTAATATTGTAAATGTAGTAAAAATTCTTCTCTTGCATGATAAAACCCACTTAAAGTCAACCGACAACACAATCGAGGCATAAAGTGTTGGTTCTGAGACCGCTCAGCCGTGTCCGCAGCTGTTTGGTTCTTCATGCTCACTTCCTGTTTTTTGGAAAATTATAAATAAACTTTTTTTTGTTACAGCCGAAACCCACCAAGGGTCGGATGAGGATCCACTGTCTGGAGAACGTGGACAAGGCTCTCCAGTTCCTGAAGGAGCAGAGGGTTCACCTGGAGAACATGGGCTCCCACGACATCGTAGACGGAAACCACCGCCTCACCCTGGGGCTCATCTGGACCATCATCCTCCGATTCCAGGTAAGAGGCAGCTGCGCAAGTTTGCATCTCAAGATGATGTTAACTGACTCAGTGATGTCAGCTGATGGTCATTCAGGGCGCACTCACACTGTCCATCCGTACCGTGCCCCATGCTTTAGGGTACTTGTACACGTGCGCACGCTCGTGCTCGTACATGTGCAAACGTGCTTTACTAAAGCCCACCTCTCCCAAACGGGCCGTGGACGGCAAGCGTGCCGCTCCTAGACGTGGTACGGTTGCACTCACACTGGTCAAAGGAACTAGACTTTACCCGTGGAACCTGTTTTGGCACGGTACGGATGGACAGTGTGAGGGCGCCCTTAGTCCCTTACCTTCCTTTTAGTCTATCACCTTCCGTTTTCAGGGAATTGTGCAATTTTGAATCCAAAAGTGACTCAGTGACTGACTTCTAGATGACCCCATCTAGGCCATGATCTTCTTACAGTAAATCAGAGGCTGTGATATTGTTGCATCCCCAGAAACAATGAATTAAAAATACTGACAAGGCCCAGATGGGACATAAAGGGCACATACAGTATCAGAGGGTTCAATCCCATTCAAGATTCAAGAAGCTTTATTTATCCCGAGGGAAATGATTGTGCAACAGTTTCAGCACAAAGATGGGAAAGGATCAGAGTGACAATAAGCATAAAAACATAAATCACATCAAAATAAAGCTAACATGAATCAAATCAAACAATAACTAAATGTGACAGAGTGCAACAGACGCAGGTTTATACAACATACGCAGCGTGCAGTTTAGCAGCTAGTTGAAATAAAATAAGTACAAACTAAATAAGTGATAAGGAGCGATAAGTGATAACGGTGTTAGAGTGTAGCAGCATTTCTGATTGAACTAAGTTACAGTACAACTCAATAAAATGATGCAGTGATGATATAAAGTGATGCAGTGATGATATAAAGTGACAAAGTGATGCAGTGATGATCTAAAGTGATATAAAGTTGCTCAGGACACAGTGTCTCCACTGTTCCTCACCTGACCTGTAGATGAATTATAAAGTTTGATGGCCACAGGAAGAAAAGACTTCCTCCGGCGTTCAGTGTTACACCGTTCACTATTTTGTATCTTTGAAGGTTAAATGAATCCATTGTGATCGTAGGGTTAGCCTAATCAAGGGTAGTATCTTTGCTGACACTAAATCCCTTTGAGTTAAGGAACGTTCACATAACACAGTTATCTTAAAATTAAGGAGGACAGTGCTTATGTTCGGGCCTCCTCCTGGCTGTTACCTTTCACGTGTAGTAAGGGAGTTGCTGTTGCTGTTTTGCATCCTTATCACATTCATTGTCCCTGTCGGGGTCGCGGCGGGCTGGAGCCGATCCCAGCTGACATCGGGTTTGAGGCGGGGTCCACCCTGGACAGGACGCCAGTCTATCACAGGACACATAGAGACGAACAGAGACAGACAACCATTCACACCTACGGGTGATTTAGAGTCATCAATGAACCGAACACCTGCACGTCTTTGGACTGTGGGAGGAAACCGGAGAACCCGGAGAAAACCCACGCAGACACGGGGACAACATGCAAACTCCACACAGAATCATCATTTATGTTTTAAATTTAAAAGACAAGGCTCCACATCATTCCTGCAAATATAGAAAGAAGCAGAGATGGCGTAATGTGAAATCATTTGTAATTCTAAAATGGTCACATCTTGAATCATTTACTGAAAGACTAAAGAGTTTTTAGTTAAATTACTTCATTTTTTACTGTTTTTTCGACGTTTTCAAGTTATATTTAAAGTGAGAAGACTGTTAAATTGCCCCTTTTTGCCTCAACACACCCCTGAGCTTCAAAATGTGCATCTAACTCACTCAAGTCAGTAAATAAAAACCTGGTAAACACCTGAACACACACACTCGTCGTTTTACTGTATGTCGGTGGCGTTGCAACGTAACTCAGACAATGATGTCATCTTCGGGGAGAGTGAACAGTTGGGTGGAAAGGATTTAGCTTTTATAAGCCGTGAGGATTAAAGGAGGAAAAAAAAAACACTTTTTAGTGGTTTTAAATCCGGCAGTGGGTGAAATGGAGCTGGGGGCGGATTGACAGACGTACATAGACGTCATATATGCTTCGGCGGTGTTGATGTTGCTGATTTGTGGCTCAGATGTGGCTCCCGCTCCTGTCGGACTGAAACGTATGGATGTCCGTCGATGAAGGTGAGACGTTTGCATGTGTGCGCACGCTCTTGTTCGATCTTTGTCAGGACAGCGCACAACAGTTTGGGAGTAGAGGGAATGTCCTGGATGTGAGGATGCTTGAAAAGGCGTGTGCGGAGGTCTGATCGTGATGATTCCTTTGGAAAAGGAGGACGTGTTTGGAGAGTCAGGACAATTTTAGAAAGCATTTTGGAGAGTGAAGACTCATTTAAATTGCTGTGACGTGTAAAAAAACAGCTTTTTTTGACCAAAAATTAACCAGTAATCAATGAGGGAGTCGATAAAGAACCGGACCAATGAGCAGAATCGGTAACCTGGTTAGTGTGGCGGTGCAGATGTGTTTTTTAACCGTGAGACCGCGTTGTGTCGGCGTTGGACCTCCCTCTGACTGGATTACCCATGCATGAGTGAAAAAGCGTCTGTGATGATGTGTTTAATCATCTTTCGTGTCTCGTTATGGAAGTCAGGGGGCGGAAGTACGTTTACTTTTTAATCTGCGTTGAACGGTTTAATGCTGCGTTCAAGGCCCTTTGGGAAAACGAGGGGAAAGGCAAGACAGGTTCTTGTTGTTCATTGAACCCGATGATGGTTATTTTGAAAACGAGGCTCAAACTACTCGCTCTGTCCGCTCATAGCTGGGATATTTAATCATACCGCATTTTTTTGTTGTTTTCAAGATTGCAATTTTCTCCCTCACACATTCAGGTTTATGGTTATTATCTTGTTGTTGATGGCATGAAATTCACTCATTTTGTAATTTAAATTGAATCTTTTTCCTCTCCATGCTGTGGTGTTACTTATCTGGTTTCATTTATAAATGGGTCTGCAGTTTGCGCTATGTTCAATAATGAAGGAAAAATATATTCAATAACTTAATAATGAAAACAGAAAGTTGAAAGTGTGTCATTAATGCGTGAAATCAATCGTCAAACTCTCAAAAAGGCCATTACTGTACACACTAAATCTGACTCTGCAGTTACTTTTGTAGATGGGGCGACTGTGGCTCACTCACAGAGTGGGTCGTCCTACATTTGATAGATCGGCGGTTCAATCCCCACCTTCCACATGTGGAAGTGTCCCTGAACCTTGAATTGTTCCCTGTGCTGCACATGGGTGTGTAAATGTGGTGTGAATGGTCAGATTAGATGGTATGTAGATGTCCACTGCCATCAGTGTGAATGTCTGTGTGAACGGGTGAATGTGACGAACACTGTGAAAGCACCTTGAGTAGTCAGAGGACTAAAAAGGTGCTATATAAGTCCATTTAACCATTTTTTTTTAGATACCTCAACTGAATATGATTAAAAGCGAGTGTTTTTCGTTCTCATTTAAAGTTTGTAACCCCAGCTCTTACTGTGTGTGTCCCTCAGATCCAGGACATCAGTGTGGAGACGGAGGACAACAAGGAGAAGAAGTCGGCTAAAGATGCTCTGCTGCTCTGGTGTCAGATGAAGACAGCGGGGTGAGAATCAACACACACGTTTAAAAATCTGTCTCTAACATCTACAGGTCACTGCTTGTGTTCCAAAGTTCACACTACATTTCCCATCAGCCCCCCTGGAGGCACTGTTGCTCTCCTCGAAGTAACAGATTGGCCATAATTTTTGACCCTGTCAGTCTTTATCGTCGAGGAACATCTCTAAATGAATGTAGTGTGATACAGTGTGAAATACAGTTTTCAGAAGCACTGACAAGCTGTGATTTCCTCTTCCTGTCCAGATATCCAAACGTCAACATCCACAACTTCAGCACCAGCTGGAGAGACGGCATGGCCTTCAACGCTCTGATCCACAAACACAGGTAGGACCTCGGGCTTTGGCTCAGCACACAGCACATCCATCCACACACAGGCACTGCTTTAGGACCACTACTGCTATTGCACATTAAATATCTCGTACGTGGCAATAACATCCAGATAAGATAATGTCTTTGTCCCACCTGAGCCAAATAAGTTTCACAGATTTTGTTACGTTCTAAAATTGTGGGACTGGACTTGTATCGTTATGGGTGTCTTCTGGACTATAACAACATTGTATACCACAGACAGACGGCAACTATAACCTAGACCAGAATAAGTTAAATGAGTCATTGCCAGATGCAGCCCAAACAGATGAGATCCAGGTAGTGTTGCGTCACATAGGCCGTTATATTCCACTTTAAAATAATGGGTTGCATTTCTATTTCTCTATTTTTGATCCCAAAATATCCCTGCTGCTATTCTACACTATTGTATTTTACTGATTCCAACTCAATGCTTATTCTCCGATACTAATGTCCATTTAGAACATAGAGCACTTCTTTCATTGTTTTTTACTTTGTTCTCATACAGGCTAAAAATTGTATCATGTTTACAAATGTTTGCAATGAACTTTTATTGTTTTAAATAAATAATAAAACCGCACACCGGGACTTTCTTGCCCACCAGCAAAGCAAAAAAAAATGAGCACATGAAAGCTGCTTTAATCACATGAAAAAATGTATTCATCCACAAACTCAAGTGACTTCGACATCACATCATTCCTCATGCACAGCGTGTTCTGCGGTAACAGTGCGGACAGTCTGTTCTTTAACGAGTGCAGAGCCTCAGCTGAGCAGTCAGCAGACTCTTTCCCTCAAACCACACTGAGACCTGAAGCCTTTCCCTGTGCACGCCACGCTTAATAACGCTAACAACAGTGTCATTTGTCTTTGTGTCTAAAGTTGCTCCACTTCTGGTCAGTGACCGTTAATCATTTGGGGTTTTGTGTTTGACTGACCGCCACTTGACCTGCAGTTATTTTTGTATTTTTACGTTGAAGAATGAAAAACATGAACACACCGTGGAAGATAACTGTTACATAATAGGAACATATCCACATCCTTTAATGTTAGATCGCTAACGTTACAAGCTACAGTAGTAAAATCACAGGCGACAGCGGTGGCCAGAGGTATTGTGTTTTTCAGGTCGTCCGTCCGTCTGTACATGTCTGTTGGTTACTGATTTTATTTACTAATAAATAAATGTTTGTTTTTGAATGTCATTCTTGCCTTCAGACCGGACCTGATCGATTTTGATAAGCTGAAGAAATCAAATGCTCACCACAACCTGCAGAATGCCTTCAACCTGGCCGAGCAACACCTGGGGCTCACCAAGCTGCTGGACGCCGAGGGTGAGAGAGCGTGCACGTACACACACACACACACACACACACACACACACACACACACACACACACACACACAGAAATTCCCCACTTGGTCATAAGTTGGAAACCATTCACCAGAGGGGTTTATACTTAAAAATGTCCCCTGTTTGCAAGAAGTGTCCTCTAAGTGAATATGTTATGGTGGCAAAGTCCACTCTTAGACAGGTAAACGAGTACACATACACACACACCTGCATTTTCATACAGTATACACTCTGATCTCCGTTTTCCATGTGTGCAGACATCAGCGTGGACCACCCTGATGAGAAGTCCATCATCACCTACGTGGTCACCTACTACCACTACTTCTCCAAGATGAAGGCTCTGAAGGTGGAGGGGAAGAGGATCGGAAAGGTGACCACGCCCCTCCGGTCTCACCTCAGCGGACAGTAAAGAGCGTGCTGAGCTTTTTTTGTTTTTAAAAACACGTCTCCTTCTCTTCTCTCATTTTCAAGGTTCTGGACAACGCCATCGAGACGGAGAAGATGATCGAGAAGTACGAGTCGCTGGCGTCCGACCTGCTGGAGTGGATCGAACAGACCATCATCATCCTCAACAACAGGAAGTTCGCCAACTCTCTGGTGGGAGTCCAGCAGCAGCTGCAGGCGTTCAACACGTACCGCACCGTGGAGAAGCCCCCAAAGTCAGTCCAATTAGAGTGGATGCTAAATCAATCAGTGTTTAGCTTAAACGATTCTGTAAAAGTGTCAGAACGGCTGCTGATTTTTGACATTTTTGAGTTGACACAGTTTGTGTCGTTGGTTAAGACTTCATTATATCGTTTTCAAAAAGTCTGTCTCCTCTTCTCCTTCTTCTTCTTCTCTCCTTTCCTCCTCTCCTTGTTTTCTCTCAATGTGTCCCCTCCTCTCCTTGTCTTCTCCCCTTGCGTCCCCTCCTCTCCTTGTTTCCTCTCCATGTGTCCTCTCCTCTCCTTGTCTCCTCTCCTCTCCTTGTCTCCTCTCCTCTCCTGTTTCTTCTTCTTGTCTCCTTTCCTCCTCTCCTTGTCTCCTCTCCATGTGTCCCCTCCTCTCCTTGTCTCCTCTCCTCTTTCTTCTTCTTGTCCCCTTTCCTCCTCTCCTCTCCTTGTCTCCTCTCCTCTTTCTTCTTCTTGTCTCCTTTCCTCCTCTCCTCTCCTTGTCTCCTCTCCATGTGTCCCCTCCTCTCCTTGTCTCCTCTCCATGTGTCCCCTCCTCTCCTTGTCTCCTCTCCTGTTTCTTCTTCTTGTCTCCTTTCCTCCTCTCCTCTCCTTGTTTCCTCTCCATGTGTCCTCTCCTCTTTCTTCTTCTTGTCCCCTTTCCTCCTCTCCTTGTGTCCTCTCCTCGTGCCCTTTCCTCTCCTGCTTCTTCTACTTGTCTCCTTTACTCCTCTCCTTGCGTCCTCTCCTCTTTCCTCTTATTGTCTCCTTTCCTTGTCTCCTTTCTTTGCGTCCTCTCCTCTCCTCGTACCCTTTCCTCTCAGTTTGTGTCGTTGGATGAGACTTCATTATATTGTTTTCAAAAACTGAACTGTGTGTGTGTGTGTGTGTGTGTCTGTGTGTGTGTGTGTGTGTGTGTGTGTGTGTGTGTGTGTGTGTGTGTGTGTGTGTGTGTGTGTGTGTGTGTGTGTGTGTGTGTGTGTGTGTGTGTGTGTGTGTGTGTGTGTGTGTGTGTGTGTGTGTGTGCGTGTGCGTGTGCGTGTGTCTGTGTGTGTGTGTGTGTGTGCGTGTGTAGGTTCACAGAGAAGGGGAACCTGGAGGTGCTTCTGTTCACCATCCAGAGTAAGATGAGAGCCAACAACCAGAAGGTTTACACCCCCAGAGAGGGCAAACTCATCTCCGACATCAACAAGGTCACTCACACTCACTTATCTACGTTATAGGGACGCATGAAAAGATCAGTTAATGGCTTTTTTTCATGTATTGTTGTTAATTTTTTACACATTATATTCTCACGTTCTTTGCTTTTATATTGATGTTATTATTTTTTGTTAATATATATAATTTGTTACTTTTAACTTATTACTTTATGTAGTTTTTATTTTTGTATTTTGTGCAGGTTAATGTGTGTTTCCTTATAATATTTTAATATTCTAACATTATTAAGGTAGAGGCTTCAAATCAGCCCACTGGGTTTTCTGCCTCTCGCACTTCATGTTATTTGTGTTCTTTGTCAGTATTTGTGTATTTTTTTTCAAATTGTGCTAAATGAATAAATAAACCAATAAACAAACAAATAAATAAACAAATAAATAAACAAATAGATTAACAAATAAATAAACAAATAAATAAATAAACAAATAGATAAATAAATGAATAAATAAACAAATAAATAAACAAATAAATGAATAAATAAATAGATAGATAAATAAATAAATAAACAAACAAATAGATAAATAAACAAATAGATAAACAAACAGATAAATAAATAGATAAATAAATAAACAAATAAATAAATAGATAAATAAATAAACAAACAAATAAATAAACAAATAGATAAATAAACAAATTAATAGACAAATAGATAAATAAATAAACAAATAGATAAATAAATAAACAAATAGATAAACAAATAGATAAATAAACAAACAAATAAATTAACAAATAAATAAACAAACAAATAGATAAATAAACAAATTAATAAACAAATAGATAAATAAATAAACAAATAGATAAATAAATAAACAAATAGATAAACAAATAGATAAATAAACAAACAAATAAATTAACAAATAAATAAACAAACAAATAGATAAATAAAAATAAAAAACATTCCATCTACATGAAAATATAAATCAATATTAACAACCTCAAAGACGTGTGTAAGTACAAGAAAAGAAAACTATACATTAATAATAAAAATAATAATAATAATAGCCGTACTGATATTATGTTGTGTGTGTGTGTGTGTATCGTGTGTGTGTGTGTGTTGTCAGGCGTGGGAGCGTCTGGAGAAGGCGGAGCACGAGCGGGAGCTGGCTCTGAGGACGGAGCTGATTCGTCAGGAGAAGCTGGAGCAGCTCGCCAGACGCTTCGACCGCAAAGCCGCCATGAGGGAGACGTGGCTGAGCGAGAACCAGCGGCTCGTCTCCCAGGTAACCAGGCGCACGCAGGCTAACGCAGGCCGCCGTTGTTCCGCGGTTTCTGGTTTCACTGAAGAATTTCACCGTTTCAATGTTGTGGACGCACAGAAATGGTGCAAATGGATGATGTGGAAATAACGTTCTTCTTTTCTTTCTCCTCTCTTTTCCTCTCTCATCACTCTTTTATTTTGTCTCTCTTCTCCTCGTCTTCTGTCCTCTGCTCTCTTGTCTCCTTTCCTTTCCTCTACTCCTCTCCTTGTCTCCTCTCCTTGTCTCTTTTCCTTGTGTCCTCTCCTCTTTACTGTTCTTGTCTTGTTGCCTCCTATCATCTCCTCCTCTCCTCTCCTTGTCTCCTTACCACCTCTCCTTGTCTCCTCTCATTGTGCCCTCTCCTCTCCATGTGTCCCCTCCTCCCCTTGTCTCCTCTCCTTGTGTCCTCTCCTTTCCTCCTCTCCTCTCCTTGTGTCCTCTCCTCTCCTTGTGTCCTCTCCTCTCCTTGTTTCCTCTCCTTGTGTCCCCTCCCCTCCTTGTCTCCTCTCCTTGTGTCCTCTTCTCGTCTCCTTTCCTTGTCTCCTCTCCATGTGTCCCCTCCTCTCCTCGTCTCCTCTCCTTGTGTCCTCTCCTTTCCTCCTCTCCTTGTGTCCTCTCCTTACCTTGTGTCTTCTCCTCTCCATGTGTCCTCTCCTCTCCATGTGTCCCCTTTTCTCCTTGTCTCCTCTCCTTGTGTCCTCTCCTCTCCTTGTCTCCTCTCCTTGTGTCCTCTCCTCTCCATGTCTCCTCTCCATGTGTCCTCTCCTTGTGTCCTCTCCTTGCGTCCTCTCCTTGTCTCCTCTCCATGTGTCCCCTCCTCTCCTCTCCTTGTGTCCTCTCCTCGTCTCCTCTCCTTGTGTCCTCTCCTTGTGTCCTCTCCTCTCTCCTCCCCCAGGATAACTTTGGATTTGACCTCCAGGCCGTAGAAGCGGCTACAAAGAAACATGAAGCCATAGAAACGGACATCGCCGCCTACGAGGAGCGAGTTGAGGTGCGTTCATCACCCGCTGCCTTTTTTTCTGACATGTTTAGAAACATCCGTCTCTTTGCTGCACCTTCATCTCTCCTCCTCCTCCTCCTCCTCCTCCTCCTCCTCCTCCTCCTCTCACCTCACTGCTGCAGGCGGTGGTTTCCGTGGCGAGGGAGATGGAGTCTGAGAATTACCACGACATCAAACGCATCACGGCGAGGAAGGACAACGTGATCCGGCTGTGGGAGTACCTGCTGGAGCTGCTGAAGGCCCGCCGGCTGAGGCTGGAGCTGAACCTGGGCCTGCAGAGAGTCTTCCAGGAGATGCTCTACATCATGGACTGGATGGACGAGATGAAGGTACGCGTCGGGGTTACATGTGTGCGGTGGCGGTGGCGGTGGCGGGGGCTGTAAACGCTCCGTAGATTCTGCCCGCGCTAACCTTTGACCCCTGTCTCCCTGCAGATGCTGCTGCTCTCTCAGGACTACGGGAAGCACCTGCTGGGCGTGGAGGACCTGCTGCAGAAACACGCTCTGGTGGAGGCCGACATCGCCATCCAGGCCGACCGCGTCCGAAACGTCAACCGCAACGCTCAGAAGTTCGCCGACGACATGGACGGTGAGACGGACGGACGGACGGACGAATGAAGAGGAGACGTTTTAGATCTCATCGTCTCAATTGTTGACACTTCCTCTCCTCTTCTTCCTCCACTTCCTCGTCTCTTCCTCCTCCTTGTCTCCTCGTCTCTTCCTCTCCTCCTTCACTTCCTCTCCTCTTCTTCCTCCACTTCCTCGTCTCTTCTTCCTCCTCCTTCTCCTCATCTCTTCCTCCTCCTTCTCCTCGTCTCTTCCTCCTTCTTCTCCTCGTCTCTTCCTCCTCCTCGTCTCCTCATCTCTTCCTCTCCTCCTCCACTTTCTCTCCTCTTCTTCCTCCACTTCCTCTCCTCTTCCTCCTCCTCGTCTCTTCCTCCTCATCTCTTCCTCGCTCCTCCACTTCCTCTCCCCTTTTTCCTCTCCTCCTCCACTTCCTCCACTTCCTCTTCTCTTCCTCCTCCACTTCCTCTCCTCTCCTCCTCCACTTCCTCTCCTCTCCTCTTCCTCTCCTCCTCCTCTCAGGTTATAAGCCCTGCGACCCTCAGATCATCAGGGATCGAGTCGCTCACATGGACTTCTGTTACCAGGAGCTGAGTCAGCTGGCGGCTGAGCGGCGAGCTCGCCTCGAGGAGTCGCGCCGCCTCTGGAAGTTCTTCTGGGAAATGGCCGAAGAGGTGAATTATTGCGTTTATTATAACCACGGTGTAAACGAGCGGCAGCAGTCACGCGTGTGTTCTGAGGCCTGCGTGTGTGTGCGGTCTGCAGGAGGGCTGGATCAGGGAGAAGGAGCAGATCCTGTCCTCCGAGGATTACGGGAAGGACCTGACGGGGGCGGTGAGACTGCTGAGTCAGCACAAAGCCTTCGAAGACGAGATGAGCGGGCGCGCCGCCCACCTGCAGCAGACCATCAAGCAGGGCGAGGAGCTGGTGGCCAACGACCACTTTGGCGCCGACAAGATCAAAGAACGCATCCAGGACATCCAGGTACGCTGCGCTCAGAGCAACGGCGCCTTTGGTCTTCAGAGCAACGTGAAAACTCTCAAAGGCTCAGAAAGTATTATTTAACTTTTAACTTTCCTCTCTCTCTCTCTCTCCCTCTCTCTCTCCCTCTCTCCTTCTCCCTCTCTCCCTCCTCTCTCTCTTTCTCCCTCTCTCCCTCCTCTCCCTCTCTCTTTCTCCCTCTCTCCCTCTCTCCCTCCTCTCCCTCTCTCCCTCCTCTCTCTCTTTCTCCCTCTCTCCCTCTATCCCTCCTCTCTCTCTTTCTCCCTCTCTCCCTCTCTCCCTCCTCTCTCTCTCTCTCCCTCTCTCTCCCTCTCTCCTTCTCCCTCTCTCCCTACTCTCTCTCTTTCTCCCTCTCTCCCTCTCTCCCTCCTCTCTCTCTTTCTCCCTCTCTCCCTCCTCTCTCTCTTTCTCCCTCTCTCCCTCCTCTCTCTTTTTCTCCCTCTCTCCCTCCTCTCTCTCTCCTTCCTCCCTCCTCTCTCTCCCTCTCTCCCTCCTCTCTCTCCCTCTCTCTCCCTCTCCGTCCTCCATCTCTCCCTCCTCTCTCTCTCTCTCTCCCCCTCTTTCCCTCTCCCCCCTCTCTCTCTCCCTCCTCTCTCCCTCTCTCCCTCCTCTCTCTCCTTCTCCCTCTCTCCCTCCTCTCTCTCTTTCTCCCTCTCTCCCTCTCTCCCTCCTCTCTCTCTTTCTCCCTCTCTCCCTCCTCTCTCTCTCTCCTTCTCCCTCTCTCCCTCCTCTCTCTCTTTCTCCCTCTCTCCCTCTCTCCCTCCTCTCTCTCTTTCTCCCTCTCTCCCTCCTCTCTCTCTCTCTTTCTCCCTCTTTCTCCCTCTCTCCCTCCTCTCTCTCTCCCTCCTCCCTCTCTCCCTCCTCCCTCTCTCCCTCCTCTCTCTCTCCCTCTCTCCATCCTCTCTCTCTCCCTCCTTTCTCTCTCTCTCTCTCCCCTTCCCTCTCTCTCTCCCTCTCCGTCCTCCATCTCTCCCTCCTCTCTCTCCCCCTCCTCTCTCTCTCCCTCCTCCCTCTCTACCTCCTCCCTCTCTCTACCCTCTCTCCCTCCACCCTCTCTCCCTCTTTCCCTCTCTCTCCCTCCTCCCTCCCTCCCTCTCTCCCTCCTCTCTCTCTCCCTCCTCTCCTCCTTCCTCCCTCTCTCCCTCCTCCCTCTCTCCCTCCCCTCTCTCCTTCCTCCCTCTCTCCCCCTCCCTCTCTCCTTCCTCCCTCTCCCCCTCCTCTCTCTCTCCCCTCCTCTCCCTCTCTCCCTCCTCTCTCCCCCTCCTCTCTCCCCCTCCTCTCTCCCTCTCTCTCTGCAGGAGCAGTGGGCGGCTCTGGAGCGTCTCTCCGCGGTCCGTAAGGCTCGTCTGCAGGAGGCCTGCAACCAGCACCAGTTCCAGGTGAACAGTGAACTATTGACACTCTTATGTAGCGTGTATTTGTTTTTAGTGTCTCCAAAGCCCGAAGCGACACTTTCCATCTGCTGTGTGGACGTGAAAAAATCCTAATCATTGTTTCAAACATCAGAAAACAACAAATGTATCATTGTTCTCTTCGTGCATCAATAACACGTGTAGCGTGTGAAGCTCGTGGTCGGCAGGATAAATGAAATCTGTCGAGTCTTTCCTCGTTCTGATGGTATTTTCCTTTCCTCCGTGCAGGCCGATGCCGACGACATCGACACGTGGATGCTGGACGTGCTGCGGATCGTCTCCAGCGTGGACGTCGGCCACGACGAGTTCTCCGCTCAGGCCCTGGTGAAGAAACACAAGGACGTGGCCGAGGAGATCGGCAGCTACCGGCCCGTCATCGAGGCTCTGCACGAACAGTCCCGCACGCTGTCGCCCGAGAAGGCCGGCTCGGACGAGGTGAGGCTGCGACCCGAACGTGGAACCAAAGCGTGCCGAGAACTTTACCTTCTGCTCATCTGGTGTTAGCTTCTCTGCGTTCACTCGTGGTGTTTGGTTTCTCTCGGCGCATCCGCAGGTCCAGAGCCGGCTGGCGGGCATCGAGGAGCGCTACAAGGAGGTGGTGGAGCTGACGCGGCTCAGGAAGCAGGCGCTGCAGGACGCCCTGGCGCTCTACAGGATGCTGAGCGAAGCCAACGCCTGCGAGGTGTGGATCGACGAGAAGGAGCAGTGGCTCAACAGCATGGACATCCCCGAGAAACTGGAGGACCTGGAGGTGGTTCAGCACCGGTGAGGACCGCACACACACACACACACACACACAGGTGGTTTAGCTTCTCACCTCGCCGCAGTGACCCTGTGACATCACTGGCGGTTGTGGACGGAGGTCAGAGGGCAGCAAAGCACCGGTGTCGTGTCGCTCTTTAAACACTCGTAGAGGCTTAAGGTCCCGTTTGTCTTCGCTCCGTCTGTGCAGGTTTGAGAATCTGGAGCCGGAGATGAACAACCAGGCGTCCCGGGTTGCCGTGGTGAACCAGGTTGCCAGGCAACTGATCCACAGCGGACATCCCAGCGAGAAGGAGATCAAAGCCCAGCAGGACAAACTCAACACCAGGTAATCTAACTGGGATTAAACCAGCTCATAAACTGGGATTAGCGGGTCGTTTACACCATCTTTAACTGGTGTAATTGAGATTATTCTGGTAGATAAACGGGAATTAAACAACTATATACTACATGTAGACTAAGGAGGGGAAATACACTTGGTTCAACAGGTAGATATACTGGGATTTAACGTGTAAATAAACTGGGATTAAACATGTAAATAAACTGGGATTTAATGTGTAAACTGGGATTTAATTTGTAAATAAACTGGGATTAAATGTGTAAATAATCTGGGATTTAATATGTAAATAATCTGGGATTTAATATGTAAATAAACTGGGATTAAATGTGTAAATAATCTGGGATTTAATATGTAAATAATCTGGGATTTAATATTTAAATTACCTGGGATTTAATATGTAAATAATCTGAGATTTAACGTGTAAATAAACTGGGATTTAATATGTAAATAAACTGGGATTTAATATGTAAATAAACTGGGATTAAATATGTAAATAAACTGGGATTAAATATGTAAATAAACTGGGATTTAATATGTAAATAAACTGGGATTTAATATGTAAATAAACTGGGATTAAATATGTAAATATACTGGGATTAAATATGTAAATAAACTGGGATTAAATATGTAAATAAACTGGGATTTAATATGTAAATAAACTGGGATTAAATGTGTAAATAAACTGGGATTTAATATGTAAATAAACTGGGATTTAACGTGTAAATAAACTGGGATTAAATATGTAAATAAACTGGGATTAAATACGTAAATAAACTGATCCAGGTGGTCCAAATGAAGTGACTCAGCACCTGACTGAGCCTGTGTGCGTCTGTTCAGGTGGAGTCAGTTCAGAGACCTGGTGGACCAGAAGAAAGACAGTCTGAGCTCGGCTCTGGGCGTCCAGAACTACCATCTGGAGTGCAACGAGACCAAGTCCTGGATCAAAGAGAAAACCAAGGTACCAGCAGAACCCAGACCGGGCTTTAATCCACCGCAGCAGAAGGTTTTTAAAGTGTGAGCTGCAGCAGAAACACAAAGCTGCTGACAGATACTTTGGCACATTTCCAGTGGTGACAGAGTCAGAATGTAAACAAACATATGATAAAAAAAAGATAACACGCCTCAAATTGTAGCCTGCACTACTACTTCTTCTTCTTCTTCTTCTTCTTCTTCTTCTTCTTCTTCTTCTTCTTCTTCTTCTTCTTCCTCTTCTTCCTCCTCCTCCTCCTCCTCCTCCTCCTCCTCCTCCTCCTCTTCTTCTTCTTCCTCCTCCTCTTCTCCTTCTTATTCTTCTTCCTCTTCTTCCTCTTCTTCTTCTTCTTCCTCTTCTTCTTCTTCTTCTTCCTCTTCTTCCTCCTCCTTTTTCTTCCTTCTCTTCTTCTTCTTCCTCCTCCTTCTCCTCCTCCTCCTCCTCCTCTTCTTCTTCCTCCTCTTCTTCTTCTTCTTCCTCCTCCTTCTCCTCTTCCTCTTCTTCTTCCTCCTCCTTCTTCTTCCTCATCCTGCTCTTCTTCTTCTTCTTCTTCCTCCTCCCCCTCTGCTTCTTCTTCTTCCTCCTCCTCATCCTCCTCCTCTTCCCCTTGCTCTTCTTCTTCCTTCTCCTCCTTCTCCTTATTCTTCTTCCTCCTCTTTCTCCTCCTTCTTCCTCTTCTTCTTTATGGGAGCAGTTCTTCCAAAACATTATCATCCCCTGCATAGAAACAAGACAATGAAAATTATTAAATGACAAGGTTCATGATCAACTCTTCTTCTTTTCATTATCAATGTTTTGAAGTCTCAGAGCGTCTGAAAGGTTCTTTATCAAAGTGAGGTCGTGAACTCTTCCTCTCCCTCCGTCCCTCAGGTGATCGAGTCGACACAGGAGCTGGGGAACGACCTGGCCGGCGTCATGGCTCTGCAGAGGAAACTGACGGGGATGGAGCGCGACCTGGCCGCCATCGAAGACAAGCTGGGCGACCTGGGGAAGGAGGCGGACCGCTTGGCCTCCGAACACCCGGAGCAGTCTGAGGCCATCAAGGGGCGTCTGGCCGGCATCACCGGCGTCTGGGACGAGATGAGGGTAAGAGAGTATCTGTCACAGTGTACGATCAGGAGCACTTTAAATCTGTTTAACACCAGAAAATTAGGAAAAACTGCATTATCTCATAAGCGAGAGCTCATGGGTGATCAAAACTCTGTGTTTCCTGTTTCCAGGACACCATGAAGAACCGGGAGGAGTCTCTGGGCGAGGCCAGCAAGCTGCAGCAGTTCCTGCGCGACCTGGACGACTTCCAGTCGTGGCTGTCGCGGACGCAGACGGCCATCGCCTCGGAGGACATGCCCAACACGCTGACCGAGGCCGAGAAGCTGCTGGCCCAGCACGAGAACATCAAGAACGAGATCCGCAACTACGAGGAGGACTACCAGAAGATGCGGGACATGGGCGAGATGGTGACGCAGGGCCAGACGGACGCGCAGTACATGTTCCTGCACCAGCGGCTGCAGGCGCTCGACACCGGCTGGAACGAGCTGCACAAGATGTGGGAGAACCGGCAGAACCTGCTGTCCCAGTCCCACGCGTACCAGCTGTTCCTCAGGGACACCAAGCAGGCCGAGGCCTTCCTCAACAACCAGGTACGCTCCAGGGTTCACAGCTCGATATCGTCTCCTTAGGACACATGAGGCGTGTTTCCATCGGGGTAAAATTGGGCCGCTCGGAAAGCTTTCACGCTCAAATGGGCGTTCACTCGCGTCACATCCCGCTAAGTTACGTCTAATCAGCAACCGGGCTTCTCTCAGAGGTTTGAACCTCCGCTCCAGCGACTCAAAATTAGGTGCGTTTCCAGGAGATGGACCCGCCTTATTCAGGGTATTCGACCCTAATGGAAACACGCCTATTAAGGAGACATTTCAGGGTTTTCTGTCCTCAGTGATGCTTTTTCTCGAGATCAGATGTTTGGTTTCCCTGGGTCAGTGTGTTCGACTCCTCCCTCACGTTTGCAGACAGCTTGCATGACTTTAGACATCTCCACAGTGGCTGAACAGATTTTTCTAACCATTCAAACTGTCTTTGAAACGTCTCTCTTCCTTTTGTTCTTTTGTATTTTGAACTGTGAAGGAAGCATTTACCGATCACGCCCCATGTTTCTTTATACCAAGACTCTAAACGCTCAGCAGCATCATCCTTCTGCTGATTTACATCCAGGGTGGAGCTGCGCACGCACGCACGCACGCACGCACGCACGCACACACACACACACACACACTCACACACACACACACACTCACTGTGATCAACAGATAAATCTCTGACTGGGCGTCTGCCCGTCCAATATTGTGTTTGTGTGTGTGTGTGAGAGAGATCTGGTCTAACACACACACACACACACACACACACACACACACACACACACACTCACACACACACACTCTATGGGACAGGGTGTAGACCACAGCTCACCCAGTGCATGATGGGATAGGCTTTGACCCCTGACCCTGTGCAGGACGATCATTTGTTAAATGGACACACTGAGGAGGATATCCTGCTTTTCCTTCTTGTGTCATTACCTGAAAAACTTTGTAGTTTGAACTTTAGGTCAGAAAAACTAAGATTTGAATAAATGTAAAGTCACAGTGGATTTATTTGAGATGATCCACCAGAGGCCAGAGGCTGCCACCAGGTGGTGGAAGTCCGTCATTACAGCAACACGTTTAAAACACACTGTCAGAATATAAGGAAACAGGACGCCTTTATTTAAGAAGAAGAAGAAGAAGGAGAAGAATTATTATTAGTCCCGCAAGGGGAAATTACATTTTTTCACTCTATTATTAATCACGTTACACACACACACAGGCCTGAAATACACACACAAAACTCAAAACCGAAAATTCAGACATTTGGTTTTTATATTTTTGCACGAGCGGCTGAACTCCGCACATTAAGTTCTCCTCCTCGATTGTCTGACTGTGTTCAACATCCCAGAGTTTGAAGAGATGCATTGTGGGGTGGCTGAGTGTTCGATGAGCGCACACCTCATGTGCACATATGGTCTGCAGCTGCATCCTCATGTGTGTGTGTGTGTGTGTGTGTGTTTGTGTGTTTGTGCCCAGGAGTACGTCCTGGCTCACACGGAGATGCCCACCACTCTGGAGGGGGCCGAGGCCGCCATCAAGAAGCAGGAGGACTTCATGACCACCATGGACGCCAACGAGGAGAAGATCAGCGGCGTGGTCGACACCGGCCGCCGCCTGGTAACCGACGGCAACGTCAACGCCGAGCGCATCCAGGAGAAGGTGGACTCCATCGATCAGAGGTGACAGAGATGCTGTGGGTTTGTCCGTCCTGGGGATTTGTGTTACTGTGTTAAAAAATACCATTTTATTCATATTAATGTTCACTTAGGTCTTTTGTCATCTACTAAACCTTTATTTTGTTAATTTCACGTGACAGACGTTGAGTTTGTGGGTTTTTTCCACCTCTTGTCGGACAAAATAAACGCTTTAAGGCATAATTGTGCGTTCTGATGACTCGCAGTACTTGCTGCACCGCATCAGCTGCTCAGTGGTGTTAAAAGCAGCTTTTATTAAATCTGGAAGTTTGAAAATGTTGCGTGCAGCAGGAAAGGTTCGCATACGTCCTAAACATATCGACTGTTGTTGTTCAGACACAAGAAGAACCGAGCGGCCGCCAGCGACCTGCTGACGAGGCTGAAGGACAACAGAGACCTGCAGAAGTTCCTGCAGGACTGCCAGGAGGTAAAACACGCTCGCTCTCATCAGCGCAGAGAGTCCTCCATTTCAAATGTATTGTGGTTCTTAGTTTCTGTGCGTGCGTGTGTGCGTGTGTGTGTGTGTGTCCAGCTGTCCCTGTGGATCAACGAGAAGATGCTGACGGCTCAGGACATGTCGTACGACGAGGCCAGGAACCTCCACAGCAAGTGGCTCAAGCACCAGGCGTTCATGGCCGAACTGCAGTCCAACAAGGAGTGGCTGGACAAGATCGACAAGGTAGGGAAGAGAGGCGGGGAGGGGAGGGGAGGGAGAGCTGGACTTAGAAGTAAAGTACTATTACGCACTTTTATTATCAGATCATAGCTGTGTGTTTAAACGCAGTGCTGTCTTCCAGGACGGCCAGGCGCTGATGGCAGAGAAGCCCGAGACGGAGGCCATGGTTAAAGAGAAGCTGGCGTCCCTGAAGACCATGTGGGAGGACCTGGAGTCCACCACCCAGACCAAGGCCAAGTGTCTGTTTGACGCCAACAAGGCGGAGCTGTTCACCCAGAGCTGCGCCGACCTCGACAAGTGGCTGGCCGGCCTGGAGGGGCAGCTGCAGTCAGACGAATACGGCAAAGACCTCACGTCCGTGAACATCCTGCTCAAGAAGCAGCAGGTGAGGAGCACAGGAGTAACCGGTCAGGATCTCTGGGTCCGCCATGTTTCATTCCACTACGACAACAAACGCACTTGAACACAACACACTGGTAATTTCCAGTTTAGTGGAAAGGACCGTCTGTTCCAGAGCACGTGAAGGCAGCGAAGGTTTGTTTGTATCGCACAATTCAAAGTGCTTTACATGAAACATTAAAAGCATATTTATTGTCTTTACAGGGTCACCTGGCTGTCGGCCATGTTTAAGTTTATGCAGAGGGGATTAAAGCCATGCTCTGCTCTCTCCCAGGCCGCCACACACCTTTGACAACAACACTAATTTTACGTCACAAGAACACTGGAGGTGCTGTTATGCAGCTGCCTCCGTGGGTCAGTGTGTTTGTTAGTTTTGTTCCTTTCAAACACCAAAATCGCACAATAACACGAGCAGACTCACTGATGGAGGCAGCAGTTCTGGAGACGTAAAATTGCGAGCACATAGAGCGGCTTTAGTTCTATTTAAATTATAACTTTAAGCTCCAAACAAGCTTCGTAAATCCCATATTTAGGTGCCTGAGGGGTTATTTAAGTTATTTAAGTCAACCCAGGCAACATAACTGTGCTTCTATATTTGGTTATTTAATATTGAACGAACAGTGACTGGTCACGTTGTCATGAACTCCTGCAGTTTGACCCATTTTTGCATAAATTAAGTGAAATGAGTTCATTCTGTTGGATTCTTCAAGGAAACCTCTTCAGGAATTTCTCCATTTTTACAGTAACGGAAAGAAAAAGAGAGTCTGAGCAGCCTTTACATAATCTGTCCCAGCAGCAACACGCACACACACACACACACACACACACACACACACACACACACACACACACACACACACACACACACACACACTGCTGTTATGTAATCTTTCATTTGAAGTGTTACGAGCTCACGCTGAGACGGGTGCGCACGCATGCTTGTGTGCATGCATGTGTGTGTGTGCGTGCGTGCGTGCGTGTGTGTTTGTTTGTGTGTGTGTGTGTGTATGTGAGACAGAACTGTAGAGTGTGAAGCCATCTGGAGGATGATGTTTGTATTTTCAGTCTATTAAAGCAGATTCATTTCTCTTATCTGTGCTGCAACGTCCTGTGTGGGTGCGTGCATGCGTGCGTGCGCGTATGTGTGTGTGTGTGTGTGCCTGCGTGTGTGTGTGTGATGAAATCATTAGTGTACAGTGAGAGAGGAGAGAAAGGCTCCCTCCTCCTCCTCCTCTTCCTCTCTGCTCTCCACCTGTTTTTAGGTTTTTTACTCTCCGTTTCAGTCGTTTCTCCGTCTCGCTGCTGGAACACGATCCTCACTTTCATTTTTAGACCTTTTCCATTTCTCACAGCTCAACGCAGATTTCTGCAGAGCGGAGAAGGAGATAAGAGCAGCCCTCAGAAGCGTCTCTAATCTTTGTAAAAGCTGATTTTTCTCCTTTATCGTTTTTCTTTTTGAGGCCCAAACATGTGACTCCTCTGTTTTTCATCATTATCACAATTTTGTACTTCTGTTTATTTGCTCCTCGTCAAAACATTTTTGTAGCTATTTCTTTCAAATCTTTTCTGTTTTCTTATTTCATTTTCTCAAATCTGGACTCAAAGGTCCACTCACGCTCTCCTCCAGCGAACGGAGCTCGATCTCTGACAACCGAACGTCCGCTGAAGACACCCGCGGGTGCTTTTTCGTTATGCTAGCTTACGTTTCCTCGCATTCTCTTTCCCCGGCAATCGTTCCCCGACCTTCACCGAGGATCTTCCAACCCTTTGGATGCACCTCAAGGAACACAGGTTTCTTCTCTCTCACGTCCTCGCCGGGACGAGCTGAGACTTATGCAAGCGAGGAGACGTGTTAGCGTAAGGAAAAGCATCCTGTTAGCCACGGTTGAAAGCTCTGGAAACGCTCAAGGTCACTCCTATTTCGCACGATTGTTAGAATTTCAAATACTGTTTGTTTCTGGTTTAAAATGTACTTTATTTCATGTATTTCTCTTAAATGTTTTGTTTGTATTTCCTTCGGATTGAATGTGTTTTTACAAACTTGCGTGCTAACGTCTCGCCGTGCTCCTGCAGATCCTGGAGAGCCAGGTGGAGGTGCGTCAGAAGGAGGTGGGCGAGCTGCAGAGCCAGTCTCAGGCCCTCAGCCAGGAGGGGAAAGGCTCCGAGGAGGTGGACGGCCAGAGGATCGGTGTGGAGAAGAAGTTCCAGGCCCTCCAGGCTCCGCTGCAGCAGCGGCGAGACAACCTCATGGCATCCCGCGAGATCCACCAGTTCAACCGGGACATGGAGGACGAGATCGTGAGTAGAGACTTGAGAGCGCCGACCTTTAACCTTCTCTGGGACAGGAAATGAAGAGTGAGCTGATCCGGGTCAGGGACAGACGGATAAAACAAAAACTGTAGATCATCCGCACGTTTCACATAATCACTTTCATCCAGGGGGACGACAGATTCATGCTGAGGTTACAGTGAGCTAACGTTAGCCAGGTAGCTAGCACTAAACTGAGCTGATGGATGAATTATCTGACGTTATCCGCTCAAGACAGGGTTTTGCTACGTCAGCTAGCTACTATTTCTGCCACATTAGCGCGTGAGCTAGCATTAGCAGTTGAAACCATAATATATTTCACACCTCGGGGTATGATGCGAGCAGCATGTGTGGACACTGCTGGTTCATTTGTTGACGTTAGAGAGCACAAAACGTCACATCCTTTGGAGTTTCTTATAAAATCCATCCTGAAACCGTCACATCGAAGTCAGTTACAACATGTACATGTAATACATGTAAACGTTACACACCACAGCGCCACAGCTTTGGAACGACCTGCCCGCGGAGATGAGGCGGACTCAGTGTCCTCAATCATGCCCCTTGTTTCTACTGTAAACAATGATGTGTAAATATGGTTATGTTGTAACCTACTGGATTTCATTATTATTATATATTTGTGCTATCAAAGTACTTTGTTAACTGCTGTTTTTAACGGGATGATTGTGAAATTTAAGTTCTTACCATGACTAAGTAGCAGTAGTCCTAGCAGCTATAGGTAATATTAGTATTATTAGTATTATTATTAGTATTAGCAGTATTAGTATTATTATTAGTATCAGCAGCAGCAGTAATGTGAAATCTCCTCTCCAGCTGTGGGTTGAAGAGCGGATGCCTCTGGCCACATCGACCGACCACGGACACAACCTGCAGACTGTACAGATGCTCATCAAGAAGAATCAGGTACACACACACACACACACACACACACACACACACACACACACACACACACACCCCTTTAACTTCTGAAAGTCTCACGTTGACCTTTGACCCTCTCAGACCCTGCAGAAGGAGATCCAGGGACATCAGCCGCGCTACGACGACATCTTCGAGCGCAGCCAGCACGTGCTGAGGGAGGACAGGCTGGCGGCCGAGCTGATCCGCCAGCGCCTCGCCGAGCTCCAGTCGCTATGGGAACAAATCAGGAAGGAGACGGAGAAGCGCCACACCCGCCTCAGCGAGGCCCACGAGGCCCAGCAGTACTACTTCGACGCCGCGGAGGCCGAGGCCTGGATGAGTGAACAGGAGCTGTACATGATGTTAGAGGAGAAGGCCAAGGTGAGGCGGCGAGGATCAATACACCTGATACAATACTCTCTCTCTCGCTCTCTCTTTCTCTCTCGCTCTCTTGCTTTTAATACTCTGATTACAACTGAAAGTGTGTGTTTGTGTGTGTGTGTGTGTGTGTGTCAGGACGAGCAGAGTTCGGTGGCCATGCTGAAGAAGCACCAGATCCTGGAGCAGGCGGTGGAGGATTACGCCGACACCGTGCACCAGCTGTCCGGCACCAGCCGGGGCCTGGTGGCCGCCGAGCACCCTGACAGGTGAGACGACAGCGTCTTCATTTTGTGCAGGGGGGAAAAAATAAAGCTGAAAAAGTATGAAATATGAGTCAGAGACCAAGGGAAGGAATAAGAGGGTGAAGAGAAAGTGGTGGAGATGAATGAAAGGAAACAGACAGAAATAAACCGTAACTCCAAACTAAAGTTCCGTCCTCTTCCTCCTGGTGCAGCGAGCGCATCGGCATGCGTCAGTCCCAGGTGGATAAGCTGTACGCCGGGCTGAAGGACTTGTCGGAGGAGCGCCGAGGGAAGCTGGACGAGCGTTTGCGCCTCTTCCAGCTGAACCGGGAGGTGGACGACCTGGAGCAGTGGATCGCCGAGAGGGAGGTGGTGGCCGGGTCCCACGAGCTGGGACAGGACTACGAGCACGTCACGGTCAGTGCAACGACACCTCGTCACCGTCTCACAGTTTGTGTCCTGACAGTTTGTTTGTGTTCTTAATCTGTACTTCGACCCTTCAGATGCTGCAGGAGCGTTTCAGAGAATTCGCCCGTGACACGGGGAACATCGGCCAGGAGCGCGTGGACACCGTCAACAGGCAGGCGGACGAGCTGATCAACGCGGGCCACGGCGACGCCGCCACCATCGCGGAGTGGAAGGACGGCCTGAACGAGGCCTGGGCCGACCTGCTGGAGCTCATCGACACCCGGACGCAGATCCTCGCCGCGTCCTACGAACTCCACAAGTTCTACCACGACGCCAAGGAGATCCTCAACCGCATCCTGGACAAACACAAGAAGCTCCCGGAGGAGCTGGGCCGCGACCAGAACACCGTGGAGACGCTGCAGAGGATGCACACCACCTTCGAACACGACATCCAGGCGCTGGGAACGCAGGTGCTCAACAAGTTCAGATTTACAGAAGCAAAGGTCGTCTGTGTGTCTGCTGGCCAGTGGCTGGTTATTCAGGGTTAACAGTTTTCACGTCATAGTCTGAAAACCGAGGATACGAATGTGATTTCAGCTTCTTTCGGAGCGTGGGCGAGCCTCTCCAGGGGCTCAGTGACAGGAAGTGGAAAACCATCACATTATCAGAAGAGGATCACGTAGAACAGGGGTGTCAAAGCGATCCAGTAAAGGGTCACTGTGTCTGTCTGCAGGTTTTCATTCCCACCAATCAAAAACACACCTGATCCAACAAATCAACTGTGTGAAGACAGTTCAGGTGATTGCACGACTTGAGTCAGGTGTGTTCTTGCTTGGTTGGAATGAAAACCTGCAGACACAGCGACTCTTTACTGGATCACTCTGACACCCCTGATGTAGAATAACCTGAAGAGAACGTTCAGATGAGTTTTGGGAACCTGGGAACTTCCCCAGGGTCAGAAACTCATAAATATCAGAGCCCAACAGCTCTCTGTCGAACGACATGTTAGCATCTGGGGGCTCCTGTGATATTTCAGGCTCCTGGTGCAGACGGCAGATATCCAGGCCATTGTTTCAGATTTGATTATGAATGATAATAGAATTTGTTTACAGAGCAGCTTTTAATCCAAAATGCAGCTCAAAGTACCATGAAAGCATCAAAAGGAGAAGTCAGACAGTAAGAGCATTAAACATGAAACATGTAAATTAATGTGCGGTAACGAGAATAACAGTGTTTATAACATCGATAAATAATAATGTTAAGTAGTTCTTTTTCTGGCTCTTCAGATCACACAATTACACACTTTCAAAATACAACACATGTGTGAACAATTACGATCACCTCTTTCATCAGTAAGACAAGTTAAAATGACCATTATGTTGTTTTTTAAAAAACTCAGATCTGTTCACCTGATCCGCTGCTTCTGATACTGATGTTTATTACATGTTTGTAACCAAACTGAACCTCCTCCTCTCTTCTCCTCTTCCTCCTCCTCATCCTCCTCCTCCTGCTCTTTCTCCTCTTCTTCTTCTTCCTCTTCTTCCTCCTCCTCTTCCTCCTCCTCATCCTCCTTCACCTCCTCCTCATCATCATCCTCCTCCTCTCTTCTCCTCCTCCTCTTCCTCCCCCTCTTCCTCCTCCTCCTCCTCTCTTCTTCCTCTTCCTCCTCCTCCTCTTCCTCCTCCTCATCATCATCCTCCTCCTCCTCTCTTCCTCCTCTCTTCCTCCTCCTCCTCTTCCTCCTCCTCTTCCTACTCTCTTCCTCCTCATCCTCTTCCTTCTCCTCTCTTCTCCTCCTCTTCCTCCTCATCCTCCTCCTCCTCCTCTCTTCCTCCTCCTCTTCTTCCTCCTCCTCCTCCTCTCTTCTTCCTCCTCCTCCTCCTCTCTTCTTCCTCCTCCTCTCTCCTCCTCCTCCTCTTCCTCCTCCTCCTCCTCCTCCTCCTCCCGGTCTCCAGGTGCGGCAGCTTCAGGAGGACGCCGTTCGTCTGCAGTCCGCGTACGCCGGAGACAAAGCCGACGACATTCAGAAGAGAGAGGGAGAGGTGAGCTCCAACATGAACCCCATCAGGACTCCGTTTACTTTGAGTTCAGTCAGTAAATCTCAGGATTTTCATTTCTCCGTATGTGTCCGAGTAGAAAACCTGCTCCTCTTACTGACTGAACTGAACGTGAGCCGTGAGCGTTGAGCCGTGAGCCCTGCGCTGATGTCGATCCACTCTCTGTCCCTCATGCATGCTGCACTGCTGCTGCACTAACTTTGCACTGTTCCTCCGCCCTGAAAGGATCCGTTTGGGAAAGAAAAGCTTTCATTAGTAGGTGGTCAGACTCCCAGAGAGAAGGAAACTATGATAATGAGCTTGTGCGAGGTTGATAAAAGACGACAAAACGTGTCGTACTGTTCTTCAAATCATCACAAGAGGTTTGATTTACCATCATACACCGAGCATGTGGACTACAGACGCGTAACACAGTCCTGCAGGGCGTGGTCAAAATACAGGAAGGCTGATTCCTCTCTCAATCTTCAAGTTTCAGGTCCAAATATCAAAAGTTACATTACGTAAATATTGTGAAGTCTCAATTACACCTTGCTTTAAAATTAACTTTGGGTGATTGGATGGCAGATGCTCGACGACCACATGAGAGGTCCGGTGTAAATGTTCAAGAATCAGCTGCACATTAAATCTGCAGTCGGTAAGTCCGTCAGATCGATGTTTACAACTCTCACGCCCCTCCCCCTCTACCACCGAGCTCCTCCGCTCTCTCCCATCGAGTGCTCGTCAGTGCGCGTGCACCAGATTCCTGTGAACGCGCCTGTGTCAGCTCTCATCTATAAACAGGATGGAGTACACGCTACGTAGAGGTTGGCAGGCTAACTTACTCAGAGATAGCAACTGCTAACGTCATTTAGCGTATGTTAGCTTGAGCTCTGTGGCGTGTGCACAAACTGAACTGCGCTGAGTGGACAGGATGGTATGTGCGTGGTCGACTTTTGCAAACAAACAACAGGCTCTAGGTGCACGTAGAGGCGTTTTTTTTTTTTTCTAAAACCGGATGATTGATGATTCGGTGTCGGTTTAAGTGAATATGATCAAACAAACGTTGCCGACTGCAACTTTAAACAGACTTTGCGCTGAAGAAAGTCTGTGAATTGTTCCCAAGTGTTAACAAAGCTGCTTGAGAATTCCCAGCGTGCGAGTGAGTGGGCGTGTTCTTCTTTCATGTGGCTCAGAGGAAACCAGAAGAAGACAAACATTTGACGGTGAAGAAGAAGAAGAAGGTGATTTACAGGAAGGCAGCAACGAAAACGTAGAACTGGAGAGAAGTCGAGATCCTTAACTTCTGTCAGTGAGGACCGACGCCGCTCATCGCAGGAAACTGCAAGAGACTCTGAAACTGCAACTGAGTTATTTGTGACGAAATAATAAAACGGATGGCTCGAATCAAGCAATCTTATTGGTTGTTAGCCGCAATTTAATACCCATATATTACCACGATGACATCTAATTACTTGGTATTTTTTAGGAACTTTAACTTCAAGTGTAATTCCGGCGCAAAATCATCCCATGGTCTTTTTCGGCACTTACAGTCATCAAATAAACCATCTTCTCGAAATCCGGGAGAGCCGCTAACAGTTGGACGTGGCTAACAGTGATTAGCTTGGGGCAGCTCTGGATTAGCAGTCGATGCAGAGGAACTCCGCCGGCATCAGAAACATGTCGGAGAAGCCCGAATCCCAGCTCTAGCGGTCCTTGACACGTAGTTAGATGTTTGAGGGGGCGATACGTTTACAGGGGAGCGTTTTAGACGTAGCGCCTGAACTCAGGAGCGTAAATCCAGCTCAACCTGTCCGCCGGGTTTCAGTAGAACAGGAAATATATCCAGGGTTTTAGAGATGTCTTTTTTTACCCCCTCTTGCATTTTTGTGTCTTCATCCATCTCAGTGAAAGCTAAAAACTCAGCAGACTTTTTGAAATGTTGGTAAACAGCCTGAAATGAACTCACCACCGTGACGCGTCGGAGCTCCTTCTCTCCTGAGTGTTGATGATCATAAGCACCAGTGTGGTTTTGTGTTTTGACCATTCCCTGTATGTCCATTCCCCTGCATATCCTCCCTGTCCGCCCAGAGGAGAAAGGGAGAGGTGAGACTCCGTTCACCAAAAACATTTGGCTTTGCATCAGCGTTGATTTCTGGCTGCAGCTTTAGATTTCTTTTAACAGTTCGACTAAAATGTCGATGGATTTTAGTGACATTTTAGTGGTTTTTCACGCCGTCCAGGTCTGGCTTAGTCCTGTAAATACTCGTAGGGTTTGTTTTCTGTCTTCCTCAGGTCACTGTGGGTGGATGAGTCTTATTAAAGATAACTTATTTGATGCTGCACGAGTACCAAAGGGCAGTAAACTCCACCCACCTGGGCCTCCGAGGAGGTTAAAACAAACGCTACGAGTTTGCTAACGTAGTTTATGTCTGGACAGTTGTTGAAAATGAAAGCGTAAAAGTGTCGGCCGTCAGTTTAAGATGCATTTTTTTGAATATTTCATGGCTGCACACAGTGGTGCAATCAAATGTTTTTGTTCGCACACGCTCAACCGTAGTTGCTTCTTAGTCAGCGCTTTCAGTCGCCTGCAGCCGCGGCGTGAACAATGTCGCAGTGGTTTTTATATCAAATCAAATCAACCTTTATTTATTCATACGGCGCTTTTCATACAGAAAGTATTGCAAAGTGCCAAGTTGCAGAGATGTACAGAGAAAGAGAAACATCAAATAAAAACAGGAGAAGAAAGTTAAAAGAACCCAACCCTCCCACAGTAACGCACAGAGACACACACAACTATCTATACGTTCATACACACATTCTCACACACACACACACACACACATACACTGTCATGCTGAAACGCAGACACTCACACCTACACAAACACTAGCTGTCGCTCCAGAGACATGGATAAAAGGGATTCTTTTTTACATGCAAACAGTCTGGAGCAACGTTAGCAACGAGCAGAACGACATAATCCACTGAAAACATGAAGATAAAAACTTAGTTGCCATGTTGCCCCCTCCTCCCCCTACACCGTTGGTGCTTCGGCCTCTGTAATCTGCTCGTATGAATGTTGTTTTTGATTTGCTTTTATGCCTCTTGTTAATTTCCCCGGGCTGTTACGCTTCCCCTACAGCACCCCGGCGCCAGACCTGTGCAACACCCTGCGTCTGATCGCACTTATATCCCCCAGTTATATAGGTTCATAATGAATAATGAATCCCCACTGATCTCGGTCATCTCGGAGTGTGTTAGAGGAGCGTCTGGTTCTGAACTCTGCTGCTTGTTGTCTCGTCCCCCCCTTCAGGTCCTTGAGGCCTGGAAGAACCTGCTGGAGGCGGCGGAGGGCCGGCGGGCCAAGCTGTTCGACACCGGAGACAAGTTCCGCTTCTTCAGCATGGTGCGAGACCTGATGCTGTGGATGGAGGACGTCATCCGCCTGATCGAGGCCCAGGAGAAGCCACGGTAACTTCAATTTCAATTCCATTTTATTAATAGTGCCAAATCATGACAAAAGTTATCTCAGGACCCTTTACAGAGTAGGTAAAGACCACACTCTATGACTTAGTTATGATTTACAGAGACCCAACAATTCCCCCGTAGAGTACGGTGGCGTTGAAAACCTTCCCTTTAACAGACAGGACAAGACGCCGCCCGTCCTGCTCTTTTCATGAGCAGCTGATCGTTCACACACACATGGATTTTTTTCGTTGTTTCACTTATTTCATTTCTGATAGACATCGTTTTCACAGACTTCACTGCATCACGTCACTCCTACGGCAAAAGCCGACACGAATTATGTAATTTGGATTTGTTTTTCAGGGACGTGTCGTCGGTGGAGCTGCTGATGAACAACCACCAGGGCATCAAGGCGGAGATCGACGCCCGCAACGACAGCTTCACGGCCTGCATCGAGCTGGGCAAAGCCCTGCTCGCCAGGAAGCACTACGCTTCAGAGGAGGTGGAGACGCCTTCACCCAAACACACATCTATGATCCACACCTTCAGGCTAACGCAGACACAGCTGGAGTACATTTGTAGTTTCCAGACTGAGGGCGCCCTCCCACTGTGCGTCCGTCCCGTGCCCCGTGCTTTAGGGTCCTTGTCCACCCCTCCAGGCCCGTTTGTACTCACACTACCTGGGCCTCGGAGAATGCTTCTTGCTGCCTATACGTCATCACGCCGTAACACGTCACACGCATTGATGACGTCATGGCGATGCGTGGCTTTGTTTCCAGATCTTTCCGTAGACCTCAGAGTTTTTGTGCGTCTTGTCGACTGTTTTTGAATCTTTTCATCGACCAAATCTGCAGTAAACACTCCACCTCCGCATCACACCAACGTGAACCTTTCACCGCCATTGTTTGAAATGTCCGCGCATGGTCCCTCCTTCTTTTTTCTACGTCCCAACAGGCGCACAGGAAATGACCTCAGAACCGCCGTAGGCCTCGTGCTCGTACACGTGCGCACGCTCGTGCTCGTACATGTGCAAAGGTGCTTTACAAAAGCCCACCTCTCTCAGACGGGCCGTGATCCGCAAGCACTCGTCAAACGAACTAGACTTTAGCCGTGAAACGTGTTTGGGCACAGTACGGATGGACAGTGTGAGTGCGCCCTCAAATCACCTACGTTCAGTCTGAAATTAGTCGCTTTTTCTCTCTGATTCAGTTGTCTTATTGGTCCCAGGTTGGATTAAAACTCCATTTCAGTACTCTGTTTTGTAGCTAATGACAGTATTTTATACAGATATCCTTCAAGATTTAGTTTCGACTTCAAACCTCACATTTTAAACTCTTTTCACCACGAACCAGAGCAGCTAAAGTTTGTGCTACCAGCGTTTTTTCAAACAAAACATCAGTTTTAAACATCAAAGTGTTTTGTCAAAGTAACATGTAAATCAAAGGGTTTAGACTGATTTTAGGAGGATGCATTTGTCATTTATGCCACATTTAAATCATCTCTGAAACCGTTTCTTCTCTCTTCAGATTAAAGAAAAGTTGTTACAGTTGACGGACAAGAGGAAAGACATGATTGACAAGTGGGAGGACAGATGGGAGTGGCTGAGACTGGGTGAGGTTTCATCATCGGGTCAGGGCTCATGTTCACAGAAAGCATAAGAACGGAATTGGACAAATGTGGTTTAACGTGTGTGTGTGTGTGTGTGTGTGCAAGCTTGTCGTTTTAAATGTGTCTTTTAAAGGTCTAGCCGATTCTTTTTGATGCTTTTAATGTTAACATGTGTGTGTGTGCGTGTCTTCGTGCAGTCCTGGAGGTGCACCAGTTCTCCCGGGACGCAGGTGTGGCCGAGGCGTGGCTGCTGGGTCAGGACCCTTACCTGTCCAGCAGGGAGATCGGCCAGAGCGTGGACGAGGTGGAGAAACTCATCAAACGCCACGAGGCCTTCGAAAAGTCGGCCGCCACCTGGGAGGAACGCTTCTCCGCTCTGGAGAGGCTGACCACGGTGAGACACACACAAAAAACAACCAATTTGTCTTTTAATCTTAAAAATCTGACTTTTTTCCTGTAAGGTTCGTTCGTACGAGTTCTTTTCATTATGATTATTATTTGTTTTGTTTGTGAGCAGAGGTTTATTCACAAAAACGTCACCAAAAGAGTAAAAAATGATCTCATCCCTGCTGCCAAAAAGATGACAAACTCAGCTTCAAATGTGTTTCCATCCATCCTCTTTCCTTATTCTTACACTTATTTCCCCTCCTCCCTTCTTCCCTCTGTCTCAAATGAAAGAAATCAGACCCTGCCTGTGCAGATGACCCCTCCTCTACTTAATCTTAAAGTTAAGAAAGAAAGTGTTCTTGCATTAAGGCTCCGTGTGTCTGTGTGTCCAGATGGAGTTATTGGAAGTGAGAAGAATGCAAGAGGAAGAGGAGAAGAGGAGACAACCTCCGCCCACTGAGGCTCAGCCCGGCGACGCTGCCGCTCAGCACAGGTGAGAGCGCGTTTGTGTCCCAACTCTCTTTCCACGGTGATGTACTGCTGCTTTCTGTTTCACTTGTTCTTCCTTTATATTATATTATTGGAAAACGACCTCTTCAGTTTTTGATCTTTTAGGGCGCACTCACACTGTGCCTCCGTACCGTGCCCAAGCAGGTTTCACGGCTAAAGTCTAGTTCCTTTGACCAGTGTGAGTGCAACCGTACCGCGCTTAGGAGCGGCACAGTTGCCGTCCACGGCCCGTTTGGGAGAGGTGGGCTTTAGTAAAGCACGTTTACACATGTACGAGCACGAGCGTGCGCACGTGTACGAGCACGAGGCCTACGGCGGTTCTGAGGTCATTTCCTGTGCGCCTGTTGGGACGTAGAAAAAAAGAAGGAGGGACCATGCACGGACATTTCAAACAATGGCGGTGAAAGGTTCACGTTGGTGTGATGCGGAGGTGGAGTGTTTACTGCAGATTTGGTCGATGAAAAGATTCAAAAACAGTCGACAAGACGCACAAAAACTCTGAGGTCTACGGAAAGATCTGGAAACAAAGCCACGCATCGCCATGACGTCATCAATGCGTGTGACGTGTTACGGCGTGATGACGTATAGGCAGCAAGAAGCATTCTCCGAGGCCCAGGTAGTGTGAGTACAAACGGGCCTGGAGGGGGGGACAAGGACCCTAAAGCACGGGGCACGGGACGGAGGCACAGTGGGAGTGCGCCCTTAGTGAAAGTGAAAACGAAACACACCCTGTAGAAAAAGGAAACTTTGTGTCATCAACTGAGCTCAAAACACGCTTCACTGCAGGTGTGAGGAATCATTTGGCAGATGAACAGAAAATTATGGATTGATAAATAACAAAAGCAGCTGTTGTGTGTTTATATCAGCATGAGATGCATCAGGAGTGTGTGTGTGTCTGACTGTGTGTGTGTGTGTGTCTTATTGTGTGTTTGCAGGGAGGGCGAGCCGGTGTCTCAGAACGGGCTGCCGTCCGATCAGGAGTCTCCCAGGGTTAGTTACCGCTCACCTGCCTACCAGCAATACAGCAGCACCCTGCAGAGCCGTAGGACCACGGCCGCACCCTGACACACACGCACGCACACACAAACACACACACACACACACACACACACGCTACATATTCAACATCCTTAAATATAACCCCATGAAAAATCACATCCCTGCTCCTCTCAAACTCCTGGGATCCACGCTGTGATATTCCTGTGTTTATAACTTCTCCACAGCATTTATTGTTTGCTTCTCCTCCGTTCACGTTCATATTTTCATAACTGTAGTGAGTTTAACTTCAAAGCTATCTCATTGTGTCTTTGTTTTGAGATATCAGTGTAACTTATGTGAACAAAATGAGATCTGCATCGTCGAGAGGACGGTAAATCCCCTCGTTAGTGAGACGATCAGGCGACAGGAAGCAGAGGGACTGATGGGAAATGTAGTCTTAATGAAGAGCACCACTAGTGTGAGGGGAACGATCCGCCTCACCACATCATCAAAACACCTTTTCAGATGTAACTCAAAGGCCTCCGTATCCACCTTGATCCTTCTGTTCAGTGTGACGCAGCAGGTTATGATCGCTGCTGTACCTTTAAGACAAAGAAGGTCACAAATCAAACCATAGACGAACACATATGGAGCGTCTTAAAGCTTCCTAAAGAGACCTTTTCAAGCCTGGGTTTAATGTTTCTTGATAAATTAGCACTGAAGCAAGAAAATCCCAAATTTATCCCCCAAAAAACAGGAGTGTGTGTGAAGCTGAACTCGTGTCTCCTCCTTAAATGAAACCACCAAGTCACAGATGAGAAGTTCAGTAAACTCCAACATACTTTCCACAAGTGCAGTTTCTTAAACTAACTCAGAACTCAGCACATTTAGCAGTCACTTCAATGCTGCGAGAGTCTCTGTAGCAGCATCTGGTGGACGTTAGAGGAAAAGACTTTTTAAAAAAAGCTCCATTCTGTTATTTCCATCGGCGTTTGTTGATGTTTCCTCTTCGATTACAAGTTGTTGCTTTTACGTTTCACCTTTGTCACGTTTCAGCAATTCGTGCTTTGATTTGGTGCTAAAACGTTCTGTTAACGTTGGTTGTTGTTTGAAACGTGTAAAAGACGTCACACTGAAAATGAGATCCAGGTGGAGACACGGGCTTGTCGGAGGTGTTTCTGTTTCTGCTTCATAAGACAAAAAAAACCTCTTACAGGAAGAACTACAAGAAAACTAAATTAAGAACCCTTTACCGTATTTTCCGCACTATAAGGCGCACCACATTATAAGGCACAGCTTCAATGAATGTCTTATTTTGAAACTTTTTCCATATATAAGGCGCACCACATTATAAGGCGCATAGAACAGACGCTACAGTGGAGGCTGGGGTTACGTTCTGCATCCATTAGATGGAGCTGCGCTAAAGGGAACGTCAACACAACAGTCAGGGGAGGTCGTCTTGTTGCTTCCTCCACTTCGGCACCATTGATTGGTTCATGTTAAACTCTCTGGCTGCTGCTCTGTTCCCGTGTTCTGCTGCGTGACTAATGGCCTTGAGTGTAAACTCTGCGTTGTAAGCGTGTCTCTTAACAGGAGCCATTTTGGGCTCTTTACACAAACACACACATGGAAATGAAACGGCACGCTTCACGCAGTCGTATATCTCAACATGCACCGCGCGTTACTTCTTCTACGGGGAAAATAGAGTCGGCGGCTGCTCACCGTAGTTGGAGACCTGTTGTGGCTCAATATTGGTCCATATATAAGGAGCACCGGATTATAAGGCGCACTGTCGGCTTTGAGACATTTGAAGGTATCTAGGTGCAACCTATAGTGCGGAAAATACGGTAACTTCTATTCAGTAGATGATGCCTTTTAATCTTTGTGGTGTCTAATTTCAGTTTGTTCATTTAGCACTTTGTCCTTTTGGGGGAAAACATTCATATTTATTCAAAATTCTCAGTTTCTGTTCCTTTATTGTATCTAACATTCCTTTTTTTTTGTACTTGGTTAGTTTAATGAAGTAAATTAGAAATACACAGGATGGACCAAAGGAAAACTTCATGCTTCATATTGGTGCTCTGTGCTCTTTAAAGCAGACCAAAGGTAGAAGCAGTACATGAGTAATGTAAACAGAAAGTCATGTTAAGGATTTTAACGTAGCGTAAAAGTAGGAATCTACATTTGGTATGAGTGTGACTGCGTTAAGTGTGAATGGGACCCTAAAACACACACACATACATGCATAAACACACCCACACCTGTGTTTCTATCCATCCTCTTCCCTTATGCTTACCTTTATTATTTCCCCTCCTCCCTTCTTCCCTCTGTCTCTCTCAGCTCGACACTCCCGCCGTCCTCTCCCCTCAACTGTTAATGCTGCTGCTACTTTACGTCGTCATTTATAAACTCACCCTCTGGAATATGAACACCTGATGTGTCCAAACAACAAAACACAAATCTGGGTTTTAAAGCCTTAAAAGAATTATTCCCAAATATGTTGATGAGTTAAAGTTTTGTGGGCATTTGTAGGATTTTAAATTTTTACTGCAAGGTAAATTGTAGTGTCGTCTGCATAGCGACATATACAGAAATGAAACCAAACATTAAACACACAAAATAATAAGCATGCATCCATCAACGGTTATAAGGCAACAAAAATATTGTATTACTGTAGTGCAGGGGTGTCAAACTGATCCAGTAAAGGGTCGCTGTGGCTGCAGGTTTACATTCAAACCAAGCAAGAACACACCTGACTCAACTCGTCTAATCACCTGAAACGCCTTCACACTGTTGGATTTGTTGGATCAGGTGTGTTCTTGCTTGGTTTGATGGAAAACCTGCAGCCACAGCGGCTCTTTACTGGATCAGTCTGACACCCCTGCTGTAGTGCATCCTCAAAACATAGTTTGTCTTACTCTTATTGTCTTAAAAATAAAGGATTTTTAGCTGCTGTACGTTTCTCTTGATCTTTAACACAATGAGAAATGTAAATGCGATCAATCCCAGATTTAGCTGAGTTCCAAAATGCTACTTCATATTGTTTTTAGGAGGGAATCCTTTGCTAAAGTCATATTTTGTCCAAGACAGATGAACATTTATTCTAAAAACTACTATAAAAGAAGATGAACAACAATAAATCAACAATACACATTTTAATTTTACTTACCAGTTTCATCGTCCTTCGATTATTCAGACTTATTTAAAAGTCCAAGTAAAAATTAGCATTTAGGAAATAACATTAGTCAGTAACACAACTAGTAGTGTATTTTCCGCGCTATAAGGCGCACCACATTTTAAGGCGCACCTCCAATGAATGTCTTATTTTGAAACTGTTTTCATATATAAGGCGCATAGAACAGACGCTACAGTCGAGGCTGGGGTCACGTTCTGCATCCATTAGATGGAGCTGCTCTAAAGGGAACGTCAACAAAACAGTCAGGGGAGGTCGTCTTGTTGCTTCCTCCACTTCGGCACCATTGATTGGTTCATGTTCAACTCTCTGGCTGCTGCTCTGTTCCCGTGTTCTACTGCGTGACTAATGGCCTTGAGTGTAAACTCTGCGTCGTAAGCGTGTCTCTTAACAGGAGCCATTTTGGGCTCTTTACACAAACACACACATGGAAATGAAACGGCACGCTTCAGGCAGTCGTATATCTCAACATGCACCGCGCGTTACTTCTTCTACGGGGGAAAATAGAGTCGGCGGCTGCTCACCGTAGTTGGAGACCTGTTGTGGCTCAATATTGGTCCATATATAAGGAGCACCGGATTATAAGGCGCACTGTCGGCTTTTGAGACATTTGAAGGTTTTTAGGTGCAACTTATAGGGCGGAAAATACGGTACTTTGACATGTTTCATCATCATTGCATATAGTGACCATTTAAATTAATCTTCAAAATCATTCCACAGTTTCATGTAAAACTGATCTTCCATTCATTTAATAGACATATCCCATGATGTGTGTGTGTGTGTGTGTGTATGTGTGTGTGTATGTGCACTCCATGCACTCAGTTAAGACTTTGGTTTTATCACTGTGGTTTTATCCGTCTCTGTTGTTTCCATTGTAACTTCTTTATTTCCCTCCATGGTTTCTGTTGCATGTCCATCCAGCTCCTTCATTGGTTCCCTGACTAACAAACATTCCCCCAATAAACCCTGTCACAACCAATCAGAGCACTCCGAGCCATCCTGGTTTGTCTGTCACTGTGTAATCGTGTGACTTTTCTCTGCACACACTGTTGTTTTTGTTGTTGCATGCTGTCACCATCGTTAGCATTACAGCTGAGTTTCATGTCAATGTAACATTTCTTCATCTCATGTTCCTCACCAGTTTCCATCCCGGGGCTTCATTTCAAGTTATATTGGTTCGCATAACAGGCTACTTTCTATAGAGAACTCCAAAGAATAGGAGTTTTCATCCTTTTCTCGGTTGATTTTTGGAATAAGGAGGTAAAATATCCTTCTGTTTGCTGCCAAAGTGGCTTTTACTGCACATAAATACACCACAGACAGTAAAACTCTTTAAAAAACACTTAAATATATACTTATACATATACATTTTAAATGGAAAGTATGACCCAAACATCAAGTGAATCAGTAAAATCCTACTCAAATACTGTTAAAACGAGATCATTCCAGTTTATATTGAAACAGCCAAACAACATTTCAGACCTGACAGAAACCCCCCGTTCACCCCGGAGCCAAACCGTCGATGGTTCGGACAATTAATCCGGAGTCTCGACCTTTAAAAAGTTTATCAAAGGACAAACGATCTCCTAGATATTGGGCCCGGCCACAATCGGGCTTAATCCGCCCGGCTTTACTTTACGTGTCTAATCTTACTCTGAAGTCAAATCCTTATTAAGTAACAACCCAGACCGTTTCTGATAGTCGGGTTAAGTGACCGCTGAAATGTTACGCCCAGAAGAAGCACTGACTTTACACACACACGCAAACGTTTGGTAAAGATGAATGCACCGTCTATTATATTACTGCAAGGCAATTATTCATTTATTTCTATAGCACCTTTCAACAGCAATTTAATCCAGAGTGCTTTAAATAAAACATTAAACATATGCAATGACATTTAGATATACACAATGACAAGTAGATAAAATAATTTCATTTAAAAAAAAAACAAGAATATCAAAGGCAAGAGAAGCAGCTTCTGAAGAGGAATTTTCAATGGGCAATTATTCTTTTAGTACAATTTACAAGACGAGTAACAGAAGTTACAGAACAAGCAATTAATACATAGTTTGTTAAAGTTTTATTTACTGAAAGGCAGCAGCAAACCGAAAAATCCTTGATTTAAAAGAAGTTTTCTGGAAGTTTGTTCCAGATATGTGGTGCATTAAAACTCTGGGGACACGGATCAGAAACACTGTCCCAGACCATTTGAGAGGTCTAGATGGTTCAAGCTCAGACACAGAAATCATTCAGGTAGAAACATGAGTGTTAACTTGGATACGTTGCCTTAAATTCAAAGTTTCAAACCCAAAGATCGTTGGTGTTCGTCTACAGTCTTATACAGGATCTAAATAAAGAAGAAGTGGTCGAGAAAGCTTAATACGCTCTAAGTTCCATCTCCTAGAACGAGCCCAGACCTCCAAAAGAGTCCTAGAACGAGCCCAGACCTCCAAAAGAGTCCTAGAACGAGCCCAGACCTCCAAAAGAGTCCTAGAACGAGCCCAGACCTCCAAATGAGTCCTAGAACGAGTCCAGACCTCCAAAAGAGTCCTAGAACGAGCCCAGACCTCCAAATGAGTCCTAGAACGAGTCCAGACCTCCAAAAGAGTCCCCAAGACTGGTCCAACGTTTATCAAGCCACTAAAAAAGTCTCTGAATGGGTCCAAGCTTTAATCAGCTGTCAGGGAAACTTCTTAGATGTTGTCCAAACCCAAGAAAAGGCTCTCATGGGATCAGTTGAACCCTTAAGGCTCCCGATAAACTCTCTCCCACGACTGATCCAACTCTCGCCCAGCTGTAAATAAAAAGCTCCCAGGATCGGTCCAGCTCTTGCATCCCTTCAGTTAAAGCTTCCCAGGACTGGTCCGGCCTCTGAACGCTTCACAAAAAAGCGTGTCCGCCCTTGGTCCAGCGCTCGAAGAGCTCAGTAACAGGGTAATAAGCATCCGCTTGGAGTGGGAGTGGTGTGGAAACAATAAAATCTGTTTGGATACTAGGCCAATCGCATTCTCCCCTCACCAATAATGACGCCCAGTAATGAGCTCCAAGCAATTTTGTGGATAATTGTTTGTGATTTATTTTGTGTGTGTGTGTTTGTGTGTGTGTGTTTCCCACCTGCGAGCTTCTGTCTTCGCACTGTCCACCGTGGTGTGTGTTGTGGTGTTGTGATTTACTGTGCATGTCCTAAAACCTGTAATGAGCGCATGATCTGACTGTGTCACCTCTCTGTGCTCTTAATGAACAATGCAGATGTTTTTTCCTAATCAGTATCGGATCTCAGCACTGAACTCGCTTTGTTTAATGCAAAAAATGCAAAACCCAAATGCTTAACAATGCGTTAATACGGCTGATGTTGACGGACGGGTGTAGCTGAAGGTCTTAAGATGAGTTTGCGTTGGTTTTGATCGATGTTGTGGTTTAGTTCAGACGTAGAGGCTTGTGTCAGAGATACAAGAGACTTTTAACTTGACGTCGACATTTTAATGGTTTAATGAGAAGTTAACGTGAAATTTTGGCGAAAAATCATCCCATGGTTTTTTTCTCCAACTACACTCATCAAATAAGCCATCGAGACAATTTTGTGGCACAACTGTTAACGGGGAAATCCAGGAGAGTGGCTAACAGCCGGACGTGGCTAACAGTGATTAGCTCGGGGCAGCACAGTGAAGGCATTCAAAGGTCTTTTTTAACCACTAATGCTGCTGAAAATAACAGCAAACCTCTGCAGCAGCATGAGAAGAGTCCCTACACACAAAACAAAGCAACAACAGCGTAGTTAGTGAAGCCAGAGTTTATTAAGAGTGTTTTAAAGACTTACCTACTGGCCCCTGTACCAGCTCCTCTCATAGTAAAGTCCAGTCAAGTGGAAGGAGCCCATTGGTGCTTTGTTGTGTGTGTAGGGACTCTTCTCATGCTGCTGCAGAGGTTTGCTGTTATTTTCAGCAGCATTAGTGGTTAAAAAAGACCTTTGAATGCCTTCACCGTGCTGCCCTGAGCTAATCACTGTTAGCCACGTCAGGCTGTTAGCGACTGTTGAGGACTTGCCGGAATATCTCCGTTAATAGTTGTCACACGAAAGAAATTGTTGTGTGTATTTGCCCAAAAAGCCTCTGGGATGATTTTACGCCAGACTTTCATTTTAAATACCTAAAGAGCAACAAGGCAACACACACCCGTGTCTGCATCATTTTAACGATTATTTGATCGTCATTTGTTGCTCTTGACTTGAATCTTGAAGAACTTTGACTTAACCAGGGACTCCAAACAGGATGTGGTTCCAGCTTCTCAGACGTGATGGTTTGAAACTTACTCAGCCCCAATACACCACCAACAGAGGCGTCTTTTTATAACTAATCTTGGGGTCCTGTGTCAGTTCTCCTAAATAAACCTCCTGTGAAGTCTGATGAATTTAACGACAATTTGAAGGCGATTGACTGACTGAGTTTCACGTCTTTAGATACGAAAGTCAATCAGTTGCGTGTTTGTATTAAGTTTCCCTAGGGAGGTGTTCCAGGCACGTCCAGCTGGGAGGAGGCCTCGGGGAAGACCCAGGACCAGATGGAGAGATTAGATCTCCACACTGGCCTGGGAACGCCTCAGGATCCCCCAGTTAGAGCTGGTTAATGTGGCCCGGGAAAGGGAAGTTTGGGGTTCCCCTGCTGGAGCTGCTGCCCCCGAGACCTGACCCCGGATAAGAGGCTGAAGATGAGATGTTTCAAAGTGTCTATTCAGCAGAACATTAGTCTGGTCTGAGTTCACTTTTTTTAAGTCTTGCACCAGGTGATTTTAAGGCCGTGTGTTTCTCTGCACGGTTTCTTTTCATCAACGCGTAACCGCAGCTGTGGGCTCCTGAAACCAGAGTTTTTTGTAGCCAGAGTCTGGTTTTAGCCGTCACGTGTGCACAGGAAATCCGAGGAGAACCACAATTTCTTGTCGACATTGTTTGACGTCACACTGTGCAACGGTAAACAGTCAGTTGTATCCATGGAGACTTGTGGAGCGCTCTAGGCGTGAACAGCTGACGGAGGCGGATATTGCGGTTTCATGTGATAAGAGATATTTTTCATCACACTGTGGTGTGGCCGTAAAAGCTTTGGTTCAAAGATAGCCGTGTACGTGTGGACTTGGCCTTGGTCTCGCGTCTTGTTGGATACGTCAGTTGTTCCTGAATGTCGCCTGAATTCTCTGCATAGATTAGCTTGATTCAAAGACAGATTAATCTTAGCACTGGAAAGACACTATCGTCCGTTATGCCTTGAACAGGACGTGGTCTTGACTGCCCTTGGACTTGGTCTTGACTCAGACTCAACTGGACTTGGACTTGATCAAGTTGGCCATGGTCTCGTGTCTTGTTGGATTCGTCAGTTGTTCCTGAATATTGCCTGTTGCCTGCATAGATTAGCTTGATTCAAAGACAGATTAATCTTAGCCCTGGAAAGACACTATTGTCTGTTATGGTCTTTAACAGGACGTGGTCTTGACTGCCTTTGGACCTGGTCTTGACTCTGACCTAACTGGACCTGGACTTGGACTTGATCAAGTTGGCCTCGACTACAGTCCTGCTCTTCAGTGTGTGATCCTGCTTCGCATGCTGCAGCTCTGATAATTCTGATTTACAGCTTCTGTGTCTGAGAGAGAAAGATTTAATTTCTTTAACACACGTTGTGAGAGAAATCCTCCTCTGACTCTCAGCTCTCGCTTCTGTTTCCAGGAGAACGTCGAAGGGGGTGAGGTGGTGAACGGGGTGTCGGATCCAAGCCCCGCTGGGTCCCCCGGGGCATCTCGCAAGGGCAAGGGCAGCCAGGCGGCGACCCTGCCGGCCAAGAGCCAGCAGGACGCTCCAACGTCCCAGCTGGAGAGCTTCCTGCACCGCAAACACGAGTGGGAGGGGCATAACAAGAAAGCGTCGAGCAGGTAGGACTCGTTCGTCAGACTTTGTATATTTCAACAACTTCTGAAGTGCAACAACCGAATCTCAGCTGGTTACAAACATTTATCTCCATTCCTTTAAAAACGAAAGATGGTTAAAGACGTAACGCTGAATTTACAGCATAAAGTGAGACCTCGTAATGGTTAGCGAGCGCTAACGCGGGCTGTTAGCTTCGCAGATATTGATAATGATGCTACTGTGTCTCCACAGGTCGTGGCACAATGTCTACTGTGTGATCAATCAGCAGGAGATCGGTTTCTACAAGGACCAGAAGAGCGCCAGTCAGGGAATTCCCTACCACAGCGAGATCCCCGTCAGCCTGAAGGACGCCGTCTGCGAGGTGGCGCTGGACTACAAGAAGAAGAAACACGTCTTCAAGCTCAAGTGAGGATCCCAATGACAGCGAGACGAAACTTAACATAATAAATCTCACAGGTTAAAGGATGATGGGGGGGTTATCACACTCCTTCTCCGAGTCATAACTCAGACGCATCTTAACACACGGACACAAAACTCGTATTTTTAGGTTCAGTTTTACAAACACTTCCAGAGGACGTCACTGTCTCCGATGTTCATCACAAATAAACGTCCAAAACTCTGCATAAAATTCATGGGAAGAAAACAGCTGGTGGCTTTCATCAGGGTCAAATCGAACATCTTTAGGTAAAGAAGTCAGACGCACAATAAGCAGCAGTTATGATGTTTTTAAAGACTTTGTTGAGCAGAAGAAGTCTTCAAGCTGTCGACACGTGCTGTAAAACTAAACCTACGAGCTAAAAGAGGCAGAGAAGAGGTGAACAGAGCCGGGGAGGAACTCTGGAGTGGTGAAGCATCATTTAAATCATGGGTGTCAAAGTCAGAGCCGGATCTGGCCCGCGGACCTCGAATGAATGATCTTGGCCCCCGGGATGATATTTGATTAGTATCAGAACCGGCCCGCACGCCACAGCCGCCTGCTGGTGTTATTCACGCACCAAAACTACATTACCCACAATGCAACGGTAGCCCGCGAATTCACTGCAGCGCCGCAAGTGGGTTCATTATTATTATTCATCAGCATTCAGGGCAGATGTCAACTTTCAGCCCCCAATAACCAATAACAACAGGTTAAATGCATCATTTTAATATGTTTTAATAAACATTGAACCAGTCCGGCCATCAGCTCGTAGCAAATATGTTTTTTGGCCCTCTGATGTATTTGACATGTATCGACCAGAGCGAAATAATCTAACACATGGTTTTACTTCCACAGGATCACCGACGGGAATGAGTATCTCTTCCACGCCAAAGACGATGTAAGTTTAAAAATCTACATTTAAATCTTCATCTTTTATTTTATCTTATATTTTAGTGCTTTTTTTATTTTATATTTGTGATATGAAATACAGCAGAGGTGTCATTTTAATATTTTTTTTATTCTAATGTTTTATTTAATTTTATCATTTTCATTTTTTTTAATTTATATTTTCACATTTATTTTTGCAATTATATTTTATTTATTATTTTATTATATTTAAGTATTTATTAACATTATATAATACATATTTATTATTGTTGTTATTGTATATTATAAATATTTAATAAAGACACTGTTAAGCAGTCATACGCGTATTTAAGTATTTATTAATATTATATAAATATTATTTAATTTTTTATTGTATTATTATTATTATATTTTAATGAATATTTATTTATTATTATTATTATTATTGTATTTTATAAATATTTAATAAAGACACTGTAATGCCGTCGTACTCATATACAAGTATTTATTAATATTACATAAATACTTATTTATTTATTTTTATTATTATTATTATTATTATTGTATTTTATAAATATTTATTATTTTATCTTATTATTGTTATTGTATTTTATAAATATTTATTATTTATTTTATTATTATTATTGTATTTTATAAATATCTAATAAAGACACTGTAACGCAGCCGTACGCGTATTTAAGTATTTATTAACATTATATAAATATTTGTTTCTTTTTATTATTATTATTAATGTATTTTATAAGTTCTACATGAATAAATACCTAAATATAAATGTATAAATATAGTTTATTCTAAATAACCCATGCAAGGACGTATAAACAATAATAAATCATAATATAGTAAAACACAGTTGATCCATTATCTTGTGTTATAAAGCGTTAATTAAATATTTGTATATTGTTTAATAAATGTTAATTAATTAAACTTCCCTCTCTCCGTCTCTTCTCCCCGCAGGAGGAGATGAACATGTGGATCTCGGCCATCTCCTCCGCCGTGTCGGGCGACAGGGTGGAGGTGACGCCCAGCAGCCACAGCACGCCGGCGCCCGCCAACCGCGCCCAGACGCTGCCGGCGTCCGTCGCCACCGCGGCTGCGTCGGCGGCCGAGTCCAGCCCGGGCAAACGAGAGAAAGACAAGGAGAAACGCTTCAGTCTGTTCAGCAAGAAGAAGTAGACGCTCCCTCCCCTCCTCCTCCTCCTCCTCCTCTTCCTCTTCCCTCTGGTGCTGTTTGGGGTCGCTCCACATTTTCGATCCATCTCTGGTCAAACATTGTGTCATTTGACCGTATTTTTCCGATCTGGCGTCCGCTCATAGCGACTGAAACTGTAATAACGAATAGAAAACCGGCTCAAAATGTAATTAAATTAACTTCTAAATGGATTTAAATGTACTGAAAACTCTTAATAACGTCTGATTCTGTAATAACGAACAGAAAAACAGCTCAAAATGTAATTAAATTAACTTTTAAACGGATTCAAATGTACTGAAAACTCTTAATAACGTCTGATTCTGTAATAACAAATAGAAAACCGGCTCAAAATGTAATTAAATTAACCTCTAAATTGATTTAAATGTACTTAAAACTGTTAATAATGTCTTTTAATGTAATTACAACAAGCGGAAGAGGGAAAAACATGCGGTTTTCATGAACGCGCTGCTCATTGGACGACCGGGACACTTCCCACAGCCCCCGGCGGTTCCAACATTAGCCGTTGCTATGTCAGATAAAATCCCAAACAGCCTCTCTCTCTCCTTTCCTCCCCCTTCCTCCTCTTCCTCCTCTTCCTCCTCTTCCTCTCAGTCAAAGCGTGACTCCAGCATGCAAGCTCCGAGCCAAAACTCTCCACTCTGTGCCTATCAACCGTCCGGTCCGGCTCAGAGCTATACGGCTGCAAACACACGCCACCCGTGTCCTCTGTTCAGTTTCTTTTTTGTAAGATAAGGAGAAAGGGGAAAAAATAAAAACAAACAATAAAACAAACAAACAAAAAGATCGGATTGGGAGGAAAAACACATTTTAAAGGGGTTCTGCAAACGCTTCAGGCGGCCGCCGCTCTCGGAAAAAGGTAGAAAAGCAGAGTTCGCCGCTGAACGACGACACGACGTGGAGGAGTTTCCCACAATATTCCTGTTTATTCTTCTTATTGCTATTATTTGTGTTTTCTATCTCCTGACGTTCTGCGTTTCTCATCGCCCCGGCTTTTTCCCGTCGACTATGCCTTTTTTCGGGTTCGTGTTTACGCTCCAAGTTTCTTTCTCTTCTTTCTTTCTTTGTTTTTTTTGGGGGGGGAAGTCGTAGGTAGTTCCTGTTTAGGCTCCACCCTGAGTTTTTGCGAGGCCTTGTCTTTGCGAGACGACGCGTATCCCTCCGTAGCGGGGACGACGGAGACCACGGCGCTGCGAACCTCTCGAAATTACGCCCTCAACGTCTTAAACTACGCAGAATCGCGTCGTGACGTTGAACTTCAAAGAGCAGAAAACTCCAAAGCGCACTAAATTAGCATCCTGTGCACTGAATAACTTCTCTGTCGGTTCCATTTGCACAACAAACGCCACGGAGAGCTGTGTATCTGTCGAGTCCCGGCGCGGTCTAATTCCTGCAGCTTCGCGGAGAGAACGCGGAGCAGAAAGCGGCTGTAGTTTGGAGCGTTACCCGCGGTGCTTTGAGCTGTATGTATAACTTGTGTATAACAAAATAAACCTGTGTTTAATTCCACCTATATTTACTACTACTAATAAAACCCGCCGAGCGTAATAAGCTTCATTCGAGTCGAACTTTTCCGTACCAGACGAAAGTCACGCGGAGTACGCTCTAAGTCTGAATGAAGGAGCTTTAGAGACGGACGCGCGGATGAATAAATAACCAGAAAGAATGTTTAAGTCGAACTTTAAAGCATCCGTTAAGGTTTATTTTCTACTCTGGTTACAAACATTTTCCTTCTTCCCTTCAGTTGATCAGAGTTCGTTTTTCGCGTATTTTCTGTTCCGCGGTTAAAGCTACGTACGTCCGCGGCCCGTTTAGTCCGGCGCGTACGGAGACGTAGGTGTACTATAGAAACAAAATTCCGTTAAGCGTTGCTGTTAAGTGGACAAGTTGGTTCTTATAAACAAAAAACAACATTAAAAAAAAGCATTTACTGGAAGTGAGTAATGTCGCAGAGTAATGGCCGCTTGCTTGTTGGCTTCAGCGCTCCATGTTTGAGTTTATTTTCGGACCTTTCGCCGAAAACGAGGCGAAATCTGTCGAGTTACGTGCCCGGTTTGTGTTCAGTACGGAAGTTACTTAATGACAAAACAAGGGATTCGAACTGTAATCGATCTGCAAGCGTGCGGAAACATATTTTTAAGGACGTAATTGTGACATTTATTGATGTTTACAGACCTCTTTGCGTGTGAACGGCCTTCCTGTCGCACGTTATCTTCAACATTAGCATGCTGTTGTTTTGGCCGTTCGTTTATGTTAGCGCGCCAAAACTTTGAACCAAACCTTGATGTTATTTGACTGAATCGCACCCGTTGATATCAACACGTACGTGAGCGTGTTTGGGGGGTTAAGGGCGCTGATCTACGGTCTGCTGAGTGGATTGCAACAGCCTGATATGGATGTGTACGACGCAAACACATGCTAGCTGACAGAAAAGGTGTGTTTTCGAACCCAAACTTCGCCCTTCAAACTTTACCTTGTGCGCGCTTTTCATTTTGTCGTTAATTAACTTCCGTACGAGCAGGAAAAGTGGCAGCAAAACCGCCGGACTGAGCCCCACAGTGTGAAAGGTGCATTGGGGTTTATTCCACAGCTGCTGGTGGTGACGGTGGTGGTGGTCGGTGGTCGGGTGGATGGTGCTCTCACTCGGTGATGGGTCCTGAAATGCTTCCTGTTTTTGTTTTTATTTCCTTTATGTTACATTCTCTGGCAATTTGATAAATATAGTGTGCATTCCTCTGTCACTGTAACCATAGTAACAAGATATTTCTTCATATTGCACAATCAATAATGCCACAGCGGGGTTGGTGGGTGGGGGGGTGGTTGGTTGGGGGGCGGGGCCTGGATTTGTAGGTGAGGTAGTCGGTGTGATGTGGACCAGGGGTCACTGCTAGTTGGATCTGCACCCGTAGACTTCTCCCCGTCTCTGTTACATATGTGCAAAAAAGCCATTAAAATGCTTTTAAAATGAACCAAACTGCCTGTTTGTTTTCTCTCGTGTGTGTGTGTGTGTGTGTGTGTGTGTGTGTGTGTGTGTGTGTGTGTGTGTGTGTGTGTGTGTGTGTGTGTGTGTGTGTGTGTGTGTGTGTGTGTGTGTGTGTGTGTGTGTGTGTGTGTGTGTGTGTGTGTGTGTGTGTGTGTGTGTGTGTGTGTGTGTGTGTGTGTGTGTGGGGTCACTAACAACAGTGTACGTGACAACCACAGACTGTATGAGCGTCTCCGTCAAGCTCCGTTCTCTCAACTTGATCCAGTCGTCCTCGCCTACGGGAGTCTCCATCTTGTCAGACTTTGACTCCGCCTCATCTCCTCTGACCAAAAAAGGGCATGTATGTGACGTTGGGGGGAGGGGCGTACGTCCATGTGGCTGACGTTTACCTCCGAGGAGAAGTGAGGGCCAGAGGCTAGCTGTCACTCAAGAGGCCACGCCCCTAATTATTCATCAACTTTAACATCCAATAAAATAAAAACTAGCCCCTCCCCCTCAGTGTTGCCATGGAGATATGAGCTAAACACACAGACTAGAATGTTCTTTTGTCCTTAAACAGGTTTAATGATGCTGTGTAAACGGCCTGTTTAACATGGGGCTCAATGAGAAACTGCTCTGTTATGAAACCTGCCCCTAGTGGACACTCAGAGAACTGCGTGCGTGCGTGTGTGTGTGTGTGTGTGTGTGTGTGTGTATTAACTAATTAACATTAAACAAACATAAGAGACTTTTAAAACATTGCCACTAAAGACAGAAAAAAAGGAGTTTTCTTGCACGAGTCTCATTTAATCTGTTTGTACACTTGGCTAAGACACACACACACACACACACATACATACACACACACACACACACACATACATGCACACATGCACACACACATACACACACACACACACACACACACACACACAGGACGAACGTATTACACATTTATAAACAAAATCATGACAAAAACCGATGAAAACACCACAAAAATTGATTCAAAACATTCATGTTTTTAACCGTTTTTGTTTTTTCATCTGTTTTTAGTCATTATTTTCATTTATTGTGGTATTTTGCATCTGTTTTAAGTTGGTTTTTAGTCATTTTTGTGTGTTTTTCATGTTTTTAGTCTTTTTTTGTGGTGTTTTCATCTGTTTTAAGTCGGTTTTTAGTCATTTTTGTGTGTTTTTCATGGTTTTAGTCGTTGTTGTGGTAACTAAAGACAGAAAAAAGGAGTTTTCTTGCACGAGTCTCATTTAATCTGTTTGTACACTTGGCTAAGACACACACACACTCACACAGACACACACACTCACACAGACACACACACACACAAACACACACACAGACACACACACACTGTAATCACATTAACTTTGGTATAAAAATCAACCGGTGAACACAAGTCACGTCATAAACACGTCCTGCTTTAAAAATAAACCCATGCGTCTGTGCATCTTTTATATTTCCATGTACATTTTGATACAAACATGTGAAAACAAACACGACCGGACGCAGAAAAACACACATTTACACACTAAGACTGATCTCAGTGCAGCGTTTTTACATCTTCCGCATATATATTAATGTCTCCGCGGACGCTCCTTGGCTTCTGTTTCATGTTGTTTCTGTTTATAACTGAGCGTCTGCAGCCGTCGTGCAGACACACATGCACTCTGCACGGTCCCTGAACGCCACACTGTTCTCCACCGTGTGACGGTTACTTCAGGGAAGTCAGGAAATCCGAGCGCGTCGAGGACGAACGTGTCGACGAATCACGTGAGTTATATTTGGATTGTTATTTTTTCATCACAGACGTTTTTTGACACTTTTCACAACAGTTAAAAGTTAATATTCCGACTTCCACACTAAATCAGGCATAAATAGCATTTAGATATTTATTTATTTATTTATTTATGTATTTAAATGAGGAGCTCTTTTCCAAAACAAAATTACATTTTTTACCTTAGGGCGCCCTCCCACTGTGCCTCCGTCCCGTGCCCCGTGCTTTAGGGTCCTTGTCCCCCCCTCCAGGCCCGTTTGTACTCACACTACCTGGGCCTCGGAGAATGCTTCTTGCTGCCTATACGTCATCACGCCGTAACACGTCACACGCATTGATGACGTCATGGCGATGCGTGGCTTTGTTTCCAGATCTTTCCGTAGACCTCAGAGTTTTTGTGCGTCTTGTCGACTGTTTTTGAATCTTTTCATCGACCAAATCTGCAGTAAACACTCCACCTCCGCATCACACCAACGTCAACCTTTCACCGCCATTGTTTTAAATGTCCGCGCATGGTCCCTCCTTCTTTTTTCTACGTCCCAACAGGCGCACAGGAAATGACCTCAGAACCGCCGTAGGCCTCGCGCTCGTACACGTGCAAACGTGCTTTACTAAAGCCCACCTCTCTCAGACGGGCCGTGGACGGCCAGCGTACCGCTCCTAGGCGCGGTACGGTTGCACTCACACTGGTCAAAGGAACCAGACTTTAGCTGAAAAAACGATTTTGGCCGGTTGTGAGTGCTCCCTAAGAGAGGTGGGCTTTAGTAAAGCACGTTTGCACATGTACGAGCACGAGGCCTACACACTCAGTCTGAACGTGTTGAACAGACGGATAAAACCAAAAACTCTCCCGCTTCAGAGCGCCGCCATGTTGGATCGCATAGAACGCTTGCTGGATTCTGATTGGTCGAGAGGACGTATCGCATTTAGGCTAAAAATAGGTTTGCCGTTGGTCGCGGTTTGGAAAGGAACTGCATCTTGAGACCATTTTAAACAAGGAAATATAGCAAAGTGGCACAAACTCCTCTCATCTTCAGCCTCTTATCCGGGGTCGGGTCTCGGGGGCAGCAGCTTTAGCAGGGGACCCCAAACTTCCCTTTCCCGGGCCACATTAACCAGCTCTAACTGGGGGATCCTGAGGCGTTCCCAGGCCAGTGTGGAGATCTAATCTCTCCACCTGGTCCTGGGTCTTCCCCGAGGCCTCCTCCCAGCTGGACGTGCCTGGAACACCTCCCTAGGGAGGCGCCCAGGGTTCATCCTTACTAGATGATCCTGAACCACCTCAACTGGCTCCTTTCAACGCAAAGGAGCAGCGGCTCTACTCCGAGTTCCTCACGGATGCTGAACTTCTCCCCCTCTCTCTAAGGGAGACTCCAGACCCCCTCCTGAGGAAACACATTTCACACGCTTGGACCTGGTTCTTTGGGTCCTGACCTGGACCTGGTTCTTTGGGTCCTGACCCAGCTTTCATGACCACAGGTGAGGGTAGGAACCAGGACTGAGGGTAGATCCAGAGCTTTGTCTTCCTCAGCTCTCTTTTCGTCACAACGGTGCGGTAGAGCGACTGCAGCTCCGCCCCCGCTGCTCCGATTCTCCGGCCAAACTCACGCTCCATCGTCCCCTCACTCGTGAACAAGATCCCGAGGTACTTGAACTCCTTCACTTGGGGTCAGGACTCATTCCCTACCTGGAGTACGCGTTACTTTTAAATTTGGCTTTTATGTCGTTTTGGAAAAGAGCTCTTCATGTGTTCCTCCCGACGTGGCGTTCTGCCGTCACGGTGCTTCGGAGGTTTCGTAGCAGCAAAGGAAACTTTTGTGAGTGAGTAAAAGTTAGAAACATTCTGAGTGTAGCACCAGACGGGGTACGAAACGTTTAAATCAAATATAAATAACGTACGAAAACAAACACAACCAGGTAGAAAGATCCAGAAAGGCACTTAAGTGTGATGACGGCGGACACGGGAAAGGCTCTTTGAGAGGAAGCGTGCGTTCAAATCAAAGCTTCTCTCGGTCGCAGACGAACGTGGAGACGCTGCGGTGAAGCAGGTCTTTCCGTGTTCCCGTTCAGGGGATCGAACCGTGAACCGTTAGTTTCCTGCCTCGACACCAGAACGGCGTCTTTAAGTCCCCGTCACTGGAGTCGGCTTTGTGTGTTTGTTGTCGTGTTGTTGCGTCTTCGTCCATCTCCAGCTTTGAATCTCCTCAGGTTCAAAGAAGGTTCAAGGTCGCCGGTTCGATTCCCTCTGGATCCACTTGTGGTGCTGTTAAGGCGCTTCGGGTAGAAAGCGTCACCAGATGGCAGAACTCTCCGTCTCCGTCTCTCGCCGCGTTCACAGGCATTTCCACACGAACACACTGCAACACACACACACACACACACACACACACAGTCACATGTCGTTCAGTAACACATGCCGTGTTAGCTCTTTAGCTTAGTTTTCATGTGTTTGGGTTCCTGGAAGCGTTACAGCAGGGGGGTCAAACTCTGGCCCGTGGGCCAAATCTGGGCCGCGGTGTGATTATATTTGGGCCCAAGATCAAATAGAAAAAAACACAAAAACGTGACAAAATTACTAAAAACTGATGAAAACACCACGAAAACGACTATGACGATGGTGTTTTCAGTCGTTTTCAGTCGTTTTCAGTCGTTTTTATGGCGTTTTCATCTGTTTTTAGTAGTTTTTTCACGTTTTTGTGGTGTTTTCATCTGTTTTTAGTAGTTTTTTCACGTTTTTGTGGTGTTTTCATCTGTTTTCAGTCGTTTTTGTGGTGTTTTCGTCTGTTTTTAGTCGTTTTTGTGGTGTTTTCATCTGTTTTTAGCCGTTTTTGTGTTGTTTTCGTCTGTTTTTAGACGTTTTTGTGGTGTTTTCATCTGTTTTTAGTCGTTTTTGTGGTGTTTTCATCTGTTTTTAGCCGTTTTTGTGTTGTTTTCGTCTGTTTTTAGTCGTTTTTGTGGTGTTTTCGTCTGTTTTTAGTCGTTTTTGTGGTGTTTTCATCTGTTTTTAGCCGTTTTTGTGTTGTTTTCGTCTGTTTTTAGTCGTTTTTGTGGTGTTTTCATCTGTTTTTAGTCGTTTTTGTGTTGTTTTCGTCTGTTTTTAGTCGTTTTTGTGTTGTTTTCATCTGTTTTTAGTCGTTTTTGTGGTGTTTTCATCTGTTTTTAGCCGTTTTTGTGTTGTTTTCGTCTGTTTTTAGTCGTTTTTGTGGTGTTTTCGTCTGTTTTTAGTCGTTTTTGTGGTGTTTTCATCTGTTTTTAGCCGTTTTTGTGTTGTTTTCGTCTGTTTTTAGTCGTTTTTGTGGTGTTTTCATCTGTTTTTAGTCGTTTTTGTGTTGTTTTCGTCTGTTTTTAGTCGTTTTTGTGTTGTTTTCATCTGTTTTTAGCCGTTTTTGTGTTGTTTTCGTCTGTTTTTAGTCGTTTTTGTGGTGTTTTCATCTGTTTTTAGCCCGTTTTTGTGTTGTTTTCGTCTGTTTTTAGTCGTTTTTGTGGTGTTTTCATCTGTTTTTAGTCGTTTTTGTGTTGTTTTCGTCTGTTTTTAGTCGTTTTTGTGTTGTTTTCATCTGTTTTTAGTCGTTTTTGTGGTGTTTTCATCTGTTTTTAGCCGTTTTTGTGTTGTTTTCATCTGTTTTTAGTCGTTTTTGTGGTGTTTTCATCTGTTTTTAGCCGTTTTTGTGTTGTTTTCGTCTGTTTTTAGTCGTTTTTGTGTTGTTTTCATCTGTTTTTAGTCGTTTTTGTGGTGTTTTCGTCTGTTTTTAGTCGTTTTTGTGGTGTTTTCATCTGTTTTTAGTCGTTTTTGTGTTGTTTTCGTCTGTTTTTAGTCGTTTTTGTGTTGTTTTCATCTGTTTTTAGTCGTTTTTGTGTTGTTTTCGTCTGTTTTTAGTCGTTTTTGTGTTGTTTTCGTCTGTTTTTAGTCGTTTTTGTGGTGTTTTCATCTGTTTGAAGCCGTTTTTGTGTTGTTTTCGTCTGTTTTTAGTCGTTTTTGTGGTGTTTTCATCTGTTTTTAGTCGTTTTTGTGTTGTTTTCGTCTGTTTTTAGTCGTTTTTGTGTTGTTTTCATCTGTTTTTAGTCGTTTTTGTGGTGTTTTCATCTGTTTTTAGCCGTTTTTGTGTTGTTTTCGTCTGTTTTTAGTCGTTTTTGTGGTGTTTTCATCTGTTTTCAGCCGTTTTTGTGTTGTTTTCGTCTGTTTTTAGTCGTTTTTGTGGTGTTTTCATCTGTTTTTTGTCGTTTTTGTGTTGTTTTCGTCTGTTTTTAGTCGTTTTTGTGTTGTTTTCATCTGTTTTTAGTCGCTTTTGTGGTGTTTTCATCTGTTTTCAGCCGTTTTTGTGTTGTTTTCGTCTGTTTTTAGTCGTTTTTGTGGTGTTTTCATCTGTTTTTAGTCGTTTTTGTGTTGTTTTCGTCTGTTTTTAGTCGTTTTTGTGTTGTTTTCATCTGTTTTTAGTCGTTTTTGTGGTGTTTTCATCTGTTTTTAGCCGTTTTTGTGTTGTTTTCGTCTGTTTTTAGTCGTTTTTGTGTTGTTTTCATCTGTTTTTAGTCGTTTTTGTGTTGTTTTCATCTGTTTTTAGCCGTTTTTGTGTTGTTTTCGTCTGTTTTTAGTCGTTTTTGTGTTGTTTTCATCTGTTTTTAGTCGTTTTTGTGGTGTTTTCATCTGTTTTTAGTCGTTTTTATGGTGTTTTCATCTGTTTTTAGCCGTTTTTGTGGTGTTTTCATCTGTTTTTAGTCGTTTTTGTGTTGTTTTCGTCTGTTTTTAGTCGTTTTTGTGGTGTTTTCATCTGTTTTTAGTCGTTTTTGTGGTGTTTTCATCTGTTTTTAGTCGTTTTTGTGTTGTTTTCGTCTGTTTTTAGTCGTTTTTGTGTTGTTTTCATCTGTTTTTAGTCGTTTTTGTGGTGTTTTCATCTGTTTTTAGCCGTTTTTGTGTTGTTTTCGTCTGTTTTTAGTCGTTTTTGTGTTGTTTTCGTCTGTTTTTAGTCGTTTTTGTGGTGTTTTCATCTGTTTTTAGCCGTTTTTGTGTTGTTTTCGTCTGTTTTTAGTCGTTTTTGTGTTGTTTTCATCTGTTTTTAGTCGTTTTTGTGTTGTTTTCGTCTGTTTTTAGTCGTTTTTGTGTTGTTTTCATCTGTTTTTAGTCGTTTTTGTGGTGTTTTCATCTGTTTTTAGCCGTTTTTGTGTTGTTTTCGTCTGTTTTTAGTCGTTTTTGTGTTGTTTTCGTCTGTTTTTAGCCGTTTTTGTGTTGTTTTCGTCTGTTTTTAGTCGTTTTTGTGGTGTTTTCATCTGTTTTTAGTCGTTTTTGTGTTGTTTTCGTCTGTTTTTAGTCGTTTTTGTGGTGTTTTCATCTGTTTTTGTGGTGTTTTCATCTGTTTTTAGCCGTTTTTGTGTTGTTTTCGTCTGTTTTTAGTCGTTTTTGTGGTGTTTTCATCTGTTTTTAGCCGTTTTTGTGTTGTTTTCGTCTGTTTTTAGTCGTTTTTGTGGTGTTTTCATCTGTTTTTAGTCGTTTTTGTGTTGTTTTCGTCTGTTTTTTGTCGTTTTTGTGTTGTTTTCATCTGTTTTTAGTCGTTTTTGTGTTGTTTTCATCTGTTTTTAGTCGTTTTTGTGTTGTTTTCGTCTGTTTTTTGTCGTTTTTGTGTTGTTTTCATCTGTTTTTTGTCGTTTTTGTGTTGTTTTCATCTGTTTTTAGTCGTTTTTGTGGTGTTTTCATCTGTTTTTAGCCGTTTTTGTGTTGTTTTCGTCTGTTTTTAGTCGTTTTTGTGTTGTTTTCATCTGTTTTTAGTCGTTTTTGTGGTGTTTTCATCTGTTTTTAGTCGTTTTTGTGTTGTTTTCGTCTGTTTTTAGTCGTTTTTGTGTTGTTTTCATCTGTTTTTAGCCGTTTTTGTGTTGTTTTCGTCTGTTTTTAGTCGTTTTTGTGGTGTTTTCATCTGTTTTTAGCCCGTTTTTGTGTTGTTTTCGTCTGTTTTTAGTCGTTTTTGTGGTGTTTTCATCTGTTTTTAGTCGTTTTTGTGTTGTTTTCGTCTGTTTTTAGTCGTTTTTGTGTTGTTTTCATCTGTTTTTAGTCGTTTTTGTGGTGTTTTCATCTGTTTTTAGCCGTTTTTGTGTTGTTTTCGTCTGTTTTTAGTCGTTTTTGTGTTGTTTTCATCTGTTTTTAGTCGTTTTTGTGGTGTTTTCATCTGTTTTTAGCCGTTTTTGTGTTGTTTTCGTCTGTTTTTAGTCGTTTTTGTGTTGTTTTCGTCTGTTTTTAGTCGTTTTTGTGGTGTTTTCATCTGTTTTTAGCCGTTTTTGTGTTGTTTTCGTCTGTTTTTAGTCGTTTTTGTGGTGTTTTCATCTGTTTTTAGTCGTTTTTGTGTTGTTTTCGTCTGTTTTTAGTCGTTTTTGTGTTGTTTTCATCTGTTTTTAGTCGTTTTTGTGGTGTTTTCATCTGTTTTTAGCCGTTTTTGTGTTGTTTTCGTCTGTTTTTAGTCGTTTTTGTGTTGTTTTCATCTGTTTTTAGTCGTTTTTGTGGTGTTTTCATCTGTTTTTAGCCGTTTTTGTGTTGTTTTCGTCTGTTTTTAGTCGTTTTTGTGTTGTTTTCGTCTGTTTTTAGTCGTTTTTGTGGTGTTTTCATCTGTTTTTAGCCGTTTTTGTGTTGTTTTCGTCTGTTTTTAGTCGTTTTTGTGGTGTTTTCATCTGTTTTTAGTCGTTTTTGTGTTGTTTTCGTCTGTTTTTAGTCGTTTTTGTGTTGTTTTCATCTGTTTTTAGTCGTTTTTGTGGTGTTTTCATCTGTTTTTAGCCGTTTTTGTGTTGTTTTCGTCTGTTTTTAGTCGTTTTTGTGGTGTTTTCATCTGTTTTTAGCCGTTTTTGTGTTGTTTTCGTCTGTTTTTAGTCGTTTTTGTGGTGTTTTCATCTGTTTTTTGTCGTTTTTGTGTTGTTTTCGTCTGTTTTTAGTCGTTTTTGTGTTGTTTTCATCTGTTTTTAGTCGCTTTTGTGGTGTTTTCATCTGTTTTCAGCCGTTTTTGTGTTGTTTTCGTCTGTTTTTAGTCGTTTTTGTGGTGTTTTCATCTGTTTTTAGTCGTTTTTGTGTTGTTTTCGTCTGTTTTTAGTCGTTTTTGTGTTGTTTTCATCTGTTTTTAGTCGTTTTTGTGGTGTTTTCATCTGTTTTTAGCCGTTTTTGTGTTGTTTTCGTCTGTTTTTAGTCGTTTTTGTGTTGTTTTCATCTGTTTTTAGTCGTTTTTGTGTTGTTTTCATCTGTTTTTAGCCGTTTTTGTGTTGTTTTCGTCTGTTTTTAGTCGTTTTTGTGTTGTTTTCATCTGTTTTTAGTCGTTTTTGTGGTGTTTTCATCTGTTTTTAGTCGTTTTTATGGTGTTTTCATCTGTTTTTAGCCGTTTTTGTGGTGTTTTCATCTGTTTTTAGTCGTTTTTGTGTTGTTTTCGTCTGTTTTTAGTCGTTTTTGTGGTGTTTTCATCTGTTTTTAGTCGTTTTTGTGGTGTTTTCATCTGTTTTTAGTCGTTTTTGTGTTGTTTTCGTCTGTTTTTAGTCGTTTTTGTGTTGTTTTCATCTGTTTTTAGTCGTTTTTGTGGTGTTTTCATCTGTTTTTAGCCGTTTTTGTGTTGTTTTCGTCTGTTTTTAGTCGTTTTTGTGTTGTTTTCGTCTGTTTTTAGTCGTTTTTGTGGTGTTTTCATCTGTTTTTAGCCGTTTTTGTGTTGTTTTCGTCTGTTTTTAGTCGTTTTTGTGTTGTTTTCATCTGTTTTTAGTCGTTTTTGTGTTGTTTTCGTCTGTTTTTAGTCGTTTTTGTGTTGTTTTCATCTGTTTTTAGTCGTTTTTGTGGTGTTTTCATCTGTTTTTAGCCGTTTTTGTGTTGTTTTCGTCTGTTTTTAGTCGTTTTTGTGTTGTTTTCGTCTGTTTTTAGCCGTTTTTGTGTTGTTTTCGTCTGTTTTTAGTCGTTTTTGTGGTGTTTTCATCTGTTTTTAGTCGTTTTTGTGTTGTTTTCGTCTGTTTTTAGTCGTTTTTGTGGTGTTTTCATCTGTTTTTGTGGTGTTTTCATCTGTTTTTAGCCGTTTTTGTGTTGTTTTCGTCTGTTTTTAGTCGTTTTTGTGGTGTTTTCATCTGTTTTTAGCCGTTTTTGTGTTGTTTTCGTCTGTTTTTAGTCGTTTTTGTGGTGTTTTCATCTGTTTTTAGTCGTTTTTGTGTTGTTTTCGTCTGTTTTTTGTCGTTTTTGTGTTGTTTTCATCTGTTTTTAGTCGTTTTTGTGGTGTTTTCATCTGTTTTTAGCCGTTTTTGTGTTGTTTTCGTCTGTTTTTAGTCGTTTTTGTGTTGTTTTCATCTGTTTTTAGTCGTTTTTGTGGTGTTTTCATCTGTTTTTAGCCGTTTTTGTGTTGTTTTCGTCTGTTTTTAGTCGTTTTTGTGGTGTTTTCATCTGTTTTTAGTCGTTTTTATGGTGTTTTCATCTGTTTTTAGCCGTTTTTGTGGTGTTTTCATCTGTTTTTAGTCGTTTTTGTGTTGTTTTCGTCTGTTTTTAGTCGTTTTTGTGGTGTTTTCATCTGTTTTTAGTCGTTTTTGTGGTGTTTTCATCTGTTATTAGTAGTTTTTGTGTTGTTTTCGTCTGTTTTTAGTCGTTTTTGTGTTGTTTTCATCTGTTTTTAGTCGTTTTTGTGGTGTTTTCATCTGTTTTTAGCCGTTTTTGTGTTGTTTTCGTCTGTTTTTAGTCGTTTTTGTGTTGTTTTCGTCTGTTTTTAGTCGTTTTTGTGGTGTTTTCATCTGTTTTTAGTCGTTTTTGTGTTGTTTTCGTCTGTTTTTTAGACGTTTTTGTGGTGTTTTCATCTGTTTTCATCTGTTTTCATCTGTTTTTAGTCGTTTTTGTGGTGTTTTCGTCTGTTTTTAGTCATTTTTATGGTGTTTTCGTCAGTTTTTAGTCGTTTTTGTGGTGTTTTCGTCTGTTTTTGGTCGTTTTTGTGGTGTTTTCATCTGTTTTTAGTCATTTTGTGGTGTTTTCATCCGTTTTTAATCATTTTTGTGGCGTTTTCATCTGTTTTTAGTCGTTTTTGTGGCGTTTTCATCTGTTTTTAGTCGTTTTTGTGGTGTTTTCATCTGTTTTCAGTCGATTTTGTGGTGTTTTCATCTGTTTTCATCTGTTTTCATCTGTTTTTAGTCGTTTTTGTGTTTTTTTCATCTGTTTTTAGTCGTTTTTGTGGTGTTTTCATCAGTTTTTTGTCGTTTTTGTGGTGTTTTCATCTGTTTTTAGTCGTTTTTGTGGTGTTTTCATCCGTTTTTAGTCGTTTTTGTGGTGTTTTCATCTGTTTTTAGTCATTTTGTGGTGTTTTCATCTGTTTTTAGTCGTTTTTGTGTTGTTTTCATTTGTTTGTAGTCATTTTTGTGTTGTTTTCATCTGTTTTTAGTCTTTTTAAAAAAAAACACAAAAAAAGTGAAAAAAACGACTAAAAACTGATGAAAAAAACACAAAAAAAATGAAAAAAACGACTAAAAACTGAAAAAAAAACACAAAAAAAGTGAAAAAACGACTAAAAACTGATGAAAAAACACAAAAAAAGTGAAAAAAACGACTAAAAACTGAAAAAAACACAAAAAAGTGAAAAAAAACGACTGAAAACTGAAAAAAAACACAAAAAAAGTGAAAAAACGACTAAAAACGGATGAAAAAACACAAAAAAAGTGAAAAAACGACTAAAAACGGATGAAAAAACACAGAAAAAGTGTAAAAAATGACCAAAAAACGGATGAAAAAACACAAAAAAAATGAAAAAAACGACTAAAAACTGATGGAAAAAACACAAAAAAAGTGAAAAAAAAGACTAAAAACGGATGAAAAAAACAAAAAAAGTGAAAAAAAACCAACTAAAAACGGATGAAAAAAACAAAAAAAGTGAAAAAAAAGACTAAAAACGGATGAAAAAAACAAAAAAAGTGAAAAAAAAAGACTAAAAACGGATGAAAAAAACACAAAAAAAGTGAAAAAAAGACTAAAAACTGATGAAAAAAACACAAAAAAATGAAAAAAAAGACTAAAAACGGATGAAAAAAACTAAAAAAGTGAAAAAAAACGACTAAAAACGGATGAAAAAACACAAAAAAAGTGAAAAAACGCCAAAAAACTGATGAAAAAAACACAAAAAAAGTGAAAAAAAAGACTAAAAACGGATGAAAAAACAAAAAAAGTGAAAAAAAACGACTAAAAACGGATGAAAAAAACAAAAAAAGTGGAAAAAAACGACTAAAAACGGAAGAAAAAAACACAAAAAAAGTGAAAAAAACGACTAAAAACGGATGAAAAAACACAAAAAAAGTGAAAAAAAAGACTAAAAACGGATGAAAAAACACAAAAAAAGTGAAAAAAAAGACTAAAAACGGATGAAAAAAACAAAAAAAGTGAAAAAAAACGACTAAAAAATTATGAAAAAAACACAAAAAAAGTGAAAAAAAGACTAAAAACTGATGAAAAAAACACAAAAAAATGAAAAAAAAGACTAAAAACGGATGAAAAAAACTAAAAAAGTGAAAAAAAACGACTAAAAACGGATGAAAAAACACAAAAAAAGTGAAAAAAACGACTAAAAACTGATGAAAAAAACACAAAAAAAGTGAAAAAAATGACCAAAAAACGGATGAAAAAACAAAAAAAGTGAAAAAAAAACGACTAAAAACAGATGAAAAAAACAAAAAAAGTGAAAAAAAACGACTAAAAACGGATGAAAAAAACAAAAAAAGTGAAAAAAAACGACTAGAAACGGAAGAAAAAAACACAAAAAAAGTGAAAAAAACGACTAAAAACGGATGAAAAAACACATAAAAGTGAAAAAAAACGACTAAAAACGGATGAAAAAACACAAAAAAAGTGAAAAAAACGACTAAAAACGGAAGAAAAAAACACAAAAAAAGTTAAAAAAACGACTAAAAACAGATGAAAAACCACAAAAAAAGTGAAAAAAACGACTAAAAACGGATGAAAAAAACACAAAAAAAGTGAAAAAAATGACTGAAAACTGAAAAAAAAACACAAAAAAAGTGAAAAAAACGACTAAAAACTGATGAAAAAAAACCCCAAAAAGTGAAAAAAACGACTAAAAACGGATGAAAAAAAACACAAAAAAGTGAAAAAAACGACTAAAAACTGATGAAAAAACAAAAAACAGATGAAAACACCATAAAAACGACTAAAAACAGATGAAAACAGATGAAAACACCACAAAAACGACTAAAAACAGATGAAAACACCATAAAAACGACTAAAACTAATGAAAATAACACAAAAATGACTAAAAACTGTTGAAAACAACACAAAATCGACTAAAAACAGATGCAAACACCACAAAAACGACTAAAAACAGATGAAAACACCACAAAAACGACCAAAAACAGATGAAAACAACACAAAAACGACTATAAACAGATAAAAACACCACAAAAACGACTAAAAACAGATGAAAACACATGAAAACACCACAAAAACGACTAAAAACAGATGAAAACAGATGAAAACACCACAAAAACGACTAAAAACAGATGAAAACACCATAAAAACGACTAAAACAAATGAAAACAACACAAAAACGAATAAAAACAGATGAAAACACCATAAAACGACTAAAAACAGATGAAAACACCACAAGAACGACTAAAAACAGATGAAAACACCATAAAAACGACTAAAACAGATGAAAACAACACAAAAACGACTAAAAACGGATGAAAACAACACAAAATCGACTAAAAACAGATGGAAACACCACAAAAACGACTAAAAACAGATGAAAACACCACAAAAACATGAAAAAACGACTAAAAACAGATGAAAACACCATAAAAACGACTAAAAACAGATGAAAACACCACAAAAACGACTAAAAACAGACGAAAACACCACAAAAACGACTAAAAACAGACTAAAACACCACAAAAACGACTAAAAACAGATGAAAACACCACAAAAACTTGAAAAAACGACTAAAAACAGATGAAAACACCATAAAAACGACTAAAAACAGATGAAAACACCACAAAAACCTGAAAAAACGACTAAAAACAGATAAAAACACCACAAAAACAACTAAAAACGGATGAAAAAACACAAAAAAAGTGAAAAAACGACTAAAAACGGATGAAAAAACACAGAAAAAGTGTAAAAAATGACCAAAAAACGGATGAAAAAACACAAAAAAAATGAAAAAAACGACTAAAAACTGATGGAAAAAACACAAAAAAAGTGAAAAAAAAGACTAAAAACGGATGAAAAAAACAAAAAAAGTGAAAAAAAACCAACTAAAAACGGATGAAAAAAACAAAAAAAGTGAAAAAAAAGACTAAAAACGGATGAAAAAAACAAAAAAAGTGAAAAAAAAAGACTAAAAACGGATGAAAAAAACACAAAAAAAGTGAAAAAAAGACTAAAAACTGATGAAAAAAACACAAAAAAATGAAAAAAAAGACTAAAAACGGATGAAAAAAACTAAAAAAGTGAAAAAAAACGACTAAAAACGGATGAAAAAACACAAAAAAAGTGAAAAAACGCCAAAAAACTGATGAAAAAAACACAAAAAAAGTGAAAAAAAAGACTAAAAACGGATGAAAAAACAAAAAAAGTGAAAAAAAACGACTAAAAACGGATGAAAAAAACAAAAAAAGTGGAAAAAAACGACTAAAAACGGAAGAAAAAAACACAAAAAAAGTGAAAAAAACGACTAAAAACGGATGAAAAAACACAAAAAAAGTGAAAAAAAAGACTAAAAACGGATGAAAAAACACAAAAAAAGTGAAAAAAAAGACTAAAAACGGATGAAAAAAACTAAAAAAGTGAAAAAAAACGACTAAAAAATTATGAAAAAAACACAAAAAAAGTGAAAAAAACGGATGAAAAAACACAAAAAAAGTGAAAAAACGACTAAAAACGGATGAAAAAACACAAAAAAAGTGAAAAAAACGACTAAAAACTGATGAAAAAAACACAAAAAAAGTGAAAAAAATGACCAAAAAACGGATGAAAAAACAAAAAAAGTGAAAAAAAAACGACTAAAAACAGATGAAAAAAACAAAAAAAGTGAAAAAAAACGACTAAAAACGGATGAAAAAAACAAAAAAAGTGAAAAAAAACGACTAGAAACGGAAGAAAAAAACACAAAAAAAGTGAAAAAAACGACTAAAAACGGATGAAAAAACACATAAAAGTGAAAAAAAACGACTAAAAACGGATGAAAAAACACAAAAAAAGTGAAAAAAACGACTAAAAACGGAAGAAAAAAACACAAAAAAAGTTAAAAAAACGACTAAAAACAGATGAAAAACCACAAAAAAAGTGAAAAAAACGACTAAAAACGGATGAAAAAAACACAAAAAAAGTGAAAAAAATGACTGAAAACTGAAAAAAAAACACAAAAAAAGTGAAAAAAACGACTAAAAACTGATGAAAAAAAACCCCAAAAAGTGAAAAAAACGACTAAAAACGGATGAAAAAAAACACAAAAAAGTGAAAAAAACGACTAAAAACTGATGAAAAAACAAAAAACAGATGAAAACACCATAAAAACGACTAAAAACAGATGAAAACAGATGAAAACACCACAAAAACGACTAAAAACAGATGAAAACACCATAAAAACGACTAAAACTAATGAAAATAACACAAAAATGACTAAAAACTGTTGAAAACAACACAAAATCGACTAAAAACAGATGCAAACACCACAAAAACGACTAAAAACAGATGAAAACACCACAAAAACGACCAAAAACAGATGAAAACAACACAAAAACGACTATAAACAGATAAAAACACCACAAAAACGACTAAAAACAGATGAAAACACATGAAAACACCACAAAAACGACTAAAAACAGATGAAAACAGATGAAAACACCACAAAAACGACTAAAAACAGATGAAAACACCATAAAAACGACTAAAACAAATGAAAACAACACAAAAACGAATAAAAACAGATGAAAACACCATAAAACGACTAAAAACAGATGAAAACACCACAAGAACGACTAAAAACAGATGAAAACACCATAAAAACGACTAAAACAGATGAAAACAACACAAAAACGACTAAAAACGGATGAAAACAACACAAAATCGACTAAAAACAGATGGAAACACCACAAAAACGACTAAAAACAGATGAAAACACCACAAAAACATGAAAAAACGACTAAAAACAGATGAAAACACCATAAAAACGACTAAAAACAGATGAAAACACCACAAAAACGACTAAAAACAGACGAAAACACCACAAAAACGACTAAAAACAGACTAAAACACCACAAAAACGACTAAAAACAGATGAAAACACCACAAAAACTTGAAAAAACGACTAAAAACAGATGAAAACACCATAAAAACGACTAAAAACAGATGAAAACACCACAAAAACCTGAAAAAACGACTAAAAACAGATAAAAACACCACAAAAACAACTAAAAACAGATGAAAACACCACAAAAACGACTAAAAACAGATGAAAACACCACAAAAAACGACTAAAAACAGATGAAAACAGATGTAAACACCACAAAAAACGACTAAAAACAGATTAAAACACCATAAAAACGACTAAAAACAGATGAAAACACCACAAAAACGACTAAAAACAGATGAAAACACCACAAAAACGACAAAAAACAGACAAAAACACCACAAAAACGACTAAAAACAGATGAAAACGCCACAAAAACGACTAATAACAGACGAAAACACCACAAAAACAACTATAAACTGATGAAAACAACCCAAAATCGACTAAAAACAGACGAAAACACCACAAAAACGACAAAAAACAGATGAAAACAACACAAAAACGACTAAAAACAGATAAAAACACCATAAAAACGACTAAAAACAGATGAAAACAGATGAAAAAACCACAAAAACGACTAAAAACAGATGAAAACACCATAAAAACGACTAAAACAAATGAAAACAACACAAAAACGACTAACTACTGATGAAAACAACACAAAATCGACTAAAAACAGATGAAAACACCACAAAAACAACTTAAAACAGATGAAAACACCACAAAAACGACTAAAAACAGATGGAAACATCACAAAAACAGATGAAAACACCACAAAAACGTCTAAAAACAGATGAAAACACCATAAAAACGACTAAAAACAGATGAAAACAACACAAAAACAGATGAAAACACCACAAAAACGACTAAAAACTGATGAAAACACCACAAAAACAGATGAAAACACCACAAAAACGACTAAAAACTGATTAAAACACCATAAAAACGACTAAAAACAGATGAAAACAACACAAAAACAGATGAAAACACCACAAAAACGACTAAAAACTGATGAAAACACCATAAAAAATACTAAAAACTGATGAAAACACCACAAAAACAGATGAAAACAACACCAAAACGACTAAAAACAGATGAAAACACCACAAAAACGACTAAAAACAGACGAAAACACCACAAAAACGACTAAAAACAGATGGAAACACCATAAAAAATACTAAAAACTGATGAAAACACCACAAAAACAGATGAAAACACCACAAAAACGACTAAAAACAGATGCAAACACCACAAAAACAGATGAAAACACCACAAAAACGACTAAAAACTGATGAAAACACCATAAAAACGACAAAAAACAGATGAAAACAACACAAAAACAAATGAAAACAACACAAAAACGACTAAAAACAGACGAAAACACCACAAAAACGACTATAAACAGATGGAAACACCATAAAAACTACAAAAAACAGATGAAAACACCATAAAAACGACTAAAAACAGATGAAAACAGATGAAAACACCACAAAAACGACTAAAAACAGATGAAAACACCATAAAAACGACTAAAACTAATGAAAATAACACAAAAATGACTAAAAACTGTTGAAAACAACACAAAATCGACTAAAAACAGATGCAAACACCACAAAAACGACTAAAAACAGATGAAAACACCACAAAAACGACCAAAAACAGATGAAAACAACACAAAAACGACTATAAACAGATAAAAACACCACAAAAACGACTAAAAACAGATGAAAACACATGAAAACACCACAAAAACGACTAAAAACAGATGAAAACAGATGAAAACACCACAAAAACGACTAAAAACAGATGAAAACACCATAAAAACGACTAAAACAAATGAAAACAACACAAAAACGAATAAAAACAGATGAAAACACCATAAAACGACTAAAAACAGATGAAAACACCACAAGAACGACTAAAAACAGATGAAAACACCATAAAAACGACTAAAACAGATGAAAACAACACAAAAACGACTAAAAACGGATGAAAACAACACAAAATCGACTAAAAACAGATGGAAACACCACAAAAACGACTAAAAACAGATGAAAACACCACAAAAACATGAAAAAACGACTAAAAACAGATGAAAACACCATAAAAACGACTAAAAACAGATGAAAACACCACAAAAACGACTAAAAACAGACGAAAACACCACAAAAACGACTAAAAACAGACTAAAACACCACAAAAACGACTAAAAACAGATGAAAACACCACAAAAACTTGAAAAAACGACTAAAAACAGATGAAAACACCATAAAAACGACTAAAAACAGATGAAAACACCACAAAAACCTGAAAAAACGACTAAAAACAGATAAAAACACCACAAAAACAACTAAAAACAGATGAAAACACCACAAAAACGACTAAAAACAGATGAAAACACCACAAAAAACGACTAAAAACAGATGAAAACAGATGTAAACACCACAAAAAACGACTAAAAACAGATTAAAACACCATAAAAACGACTAAAAACAGATGAAAACACCACAAAAACGACTAAAAACAGATGAAAACACCACAAAAACGACAAAAAACAGACAAAAACACCACAAAAACGACTAAAAACAGATGAAAACGCCACAAAAACGACTAATAACAGACGAAAACACCACAAAAACAACTATAAACTGATGAAAACAACCCAAAATCGACTAAAAACAGACGAAAACACCACAAAAACGACAAAAAACAGATGAAAACAACACAAAAACGACTAAAAACAGATAAAAACACCATAAAAACGACTAAAAACAGATGAAAACAGATGAAAAAACCACAAAAACGACTAAAAACAGATGAAAACACCATAAAAACGACTAAAACAAATGAAAACAACACAAAAACGACTAACTACTGATGAAAACAACACAAAATCGACTAAAAACAGATGAAAACACCACAAAAACAACTTAAAACAGATGAAAACACCACAAAAACGACTAAAAACAGATGGAAACATCACAAAAACAGATGAAAACACCACAAAAACGTCTAAAAACAGATGAAAACACCATAAAAACGACTAAAAACAGATGAAAACAACACAAAAACAGATGAAAACACCACAAAAACGACTAAAAACTGATGAAAACACCACAAAAACAGATGAAAACACCACAAAAACGACTAAAAACTGATTAAAACACCATAAAAACGACTAAAAACAGATGAAAACAACACAAAAACAGATGAAAACACCACAAAAACGACTAAAAACTGATGAAAACACCATAAAAAATACTAAAAACTGATGAAAACACCACAAAAACAGATGAAAACAACACCAAAACGACTAAAAACAGATGAAAACACCACAAAAACGACTAAAAACAGACGAAAACACCACAAAAACGACTAAAAACAGATGGAAACACCATAAAAAATACTAAAAACTGATGAAAACACCACAAAAACAGATGAAAACACCACAAAAACGACTAAAAACAGATGCAAACACCACAAAAACAGATGAAAACACCACAAAAACGACTAAAAACTGATGAAAACACCATAAAAACGACAAAAAACAGATGAAAACAACACAAAAACAAATGAAAACAACACAAAAACGACTAAAAACAGACGAAAACACCACAAAAACGACTATAAACAGATGGAAACACCATAAAAACTACTAAAAACTGATGAAAACACCACAAAAACAGATGAAAACACCACAAAAACGACTAAAAACAGATGAAAACACCACAAAAACAGATGAAAACACCACAAAAACGACTAAAAACAGATGGAAACACCATAAAAACTACTAAAAACAGATGAAAACACCACAAAAACAGATGAAAACAACACCAAAACGACTAAAAACAGATGAAAACACCACAAAAACGACTGAAAACAGATGAAAACACCACAAAAACGACTAAAAACAGATGAAAACACCACAAAAACTACTAAAAACTGATGAAAACACAACAAAAACGACTAAAAACAGATGAAAACACCACAAAAACGACTAAAACAAATGAAAACAACACCAAAACGACTAAAAACAGATGAAAACACCACAAAAACGACTGAAAACAGACGAAAACACCACAAAAACGACTGAAAACAGATGAAAACACCACAAAAACGACTAAAAACCGATGAAAACACCACAAAAACTACTAAAAACTGATGAAAACACAACAAAAACGACTAAAAACAGATGAAAACAACACAAAAACGACTAAAAACTGATGAAAACACCACAAAAACGACTAAAACAAATGAAAACAACACAAAAACGACTAAAAACTGATGAAAACACCACAAAAGCGACTAAAACAAATGAAAACAACACAAAAACGACTAAAAACTGATGAAAACACTACAAAAACGACTAAAAACAGATGAAAATGCCACAAAAACGACTAAAAACAGACGAAAACACTACAAAAACGACTAAAAACAGATGAAAACAACACAAAAACGACTAAAAACAGATGAAAACACCACAAAAACAACTAAAAACAGATGAAAACACCACAAAAACGACTAAAAACAATTGAAAACACCACAAAAACAACTAAAAACAGATGAAAACACCACAAAAACGACTAAAAACAGATGAAAACACCACAAAAACAACTAAAAACAGATGAAAACACCACAAAAACGACTAAAAACAGATGAAAACACCACAAAAACAACTAAAAACAGATGAAAACAACACAAAAACGACTAAAAACAGATGAAAACACCACAAAAACGACTGAAAACAGATGAAAACACCACAAAAACGACTAAAAACAGATGAAAACAACACAAAAACGACTAAAAACTGATGAAAACACCACAAAAACGACTAAAAACAGATGAAAACACCACAAAAACGACTAAAAACAGACGAAAACACTACAAAAACGACTAAAAACAGACGAAAACACTACAAAAACGACTAAAAACAGATGAAAACGCCACAAAAACGACTAAAAACAGATGAAAACGCCACAAAAACAACTAAAAACAGATGAAAACACCACAAAAACGACTAAAAACAGATGAAAACACCACAAAAACGACTAAAAACAGATGAAAGCACCACAAAAACAACTAAAAACAGATGAAAACACCACAAAAACGACTAAAAACAGATGAAAACACCACAAAAACAACTAAAAACAGATGAAAACAACACAAAAACGACTAAAAACAGATGAAAACATCACAAAAACGACTAAAAACAGATGAAAACACCACAAAAACGACTGAAAACAGATGAAAACACCACAAAAACGACTAAAAACAGATAAAAACACCATAAAAACGACTAAAAACAGAAAGTTTGTGTAAATACGTAAAAAGCCGGAGCGCGTGGTCCGCGGTGCTGGCGGCGTTACCTGCAGTCGTCTCCGCCCGTGCTGATCACGTACTTGTCCTCGTGGGA
>NC_139836.1:4540547-4543047 GCF_963691815.1 Echiichthys vipera | reverse complement strand
CCTGGAGCTACTGGGCCGGGTCTGACCAACCTGGCAACCCCACTGCTGGAGTTATATTTTGTTGTTGTGATGACTATCTTGAGACACTAGATGGAGCTGTTCTGCTCATTCTACATATTCAACCTTAACGTTGAATCAGTCATGTCCCAAATCAAGCGATCAGACATTTTTACAAACAACAACAACAACAACGACGAGTCAGCGGTTTACTCACGGCACCGAAGGCGACAGAGAGCATCGTCTGCATCCGGCCGTCCTCCACCGTCCCCACCACGCCCTTCTTGTACATGAGAGCGCCGCCAGCCAGCGTCCAGAACTTCACGTGTTTGATTCCCACCGACACAAACTGAGAGTCGGAGTCTGGACGAAACTCCACCACGAAGATCCGGTCCGGGTGTCCGGCTTTACTGCACACCTTGGATCCTGCACAGACACCACTCTTATCTTAATTCTGGTTTTATCAAAATGACTTTTGGTGAAATTAACGTGTATAAATTTAATAAATCTGGAGAAATATGCGACACTTTCATGAGTGATTAAGCTGAAATTAATGAGTAAAGGTAGAAACAGCAGAAAGGACTTGTGTATTTTGGGGATTTAAAACAAAAAAACAACGACAATAACTGATTTCTTACTATAATAGTGTATTATTTTTATAATTATAACTATCATTATTGTTGTAATAATCTTCCTCAATTTATTTGGCAACATTTTCCAATTATAAGAATATTTAAAATATATTTTATTTATTCATTGTTGGGTTTTTTTGTTTTTTCTCACTTAATAATCCTTTTTTTAAATGTATTTATATTTTTGTTTATTTTTGTATGTTATTTATTTATTTATTTTAATTTACAAAAGGTCGTTGTCACGGGTGGGTGGAAGGGTGTTGTGTAAATGTTAATGTATGGACGGCAATATGTTCTCTCACTGCCTAAAACCAATGAATCTAATGTAATAATAATAATAATAAAGTACTGTTCTTACTGGATGTATTTGACCTCATGCTGTGTTTAAAAAGCCCAACATCATCATAGACCATAGGTGTCAAAGTCAAGGCCCATAGTATTAGAACCGTCACGTACGCCACAGTCGCCTTCTGGTGTTTTTCACGCACCAAAACTACATTACCCACAATGCAACGGTAGCCCGCAAACTCACTGCAGCGCTTCATTATTCGTCAGCATTCAGGGCAGATGTCAACTTTCAGCCCCCCCCCCCCCCCCCCCCCAATAATGGCTAAAGGGAAGGTGGATGGTGAGAACAGGGTGTGTGAAGCACATGTTCACAAAGCTGTGCATCTTTATCTTGATATTAAAGAACACATTTTATTTTTGAAGGACATTTTCTTTTTTGCTGTTTGCCTGTTGAAAATGTTTTTCTTGAAATAACTAAAGTCATAAGAAAATATTGCTTTATTCATTTAATGTACAGGACAAGTTTGTTTTTGTCTGTTGAAAATGTTTTCACCTGAAATTACTGACACAAAAATATTGGATTATTTATTAAATTATGTAATAAAATTCGGTACACTGTGTTAGGTCTTGGTTCAATAGGTTATATGCATCATTTTAATATGTTTTAATAAACATTGAACCAGTCCGGCCCTCGGCTTGTAGCAAATTTGTTTTTTTGGCCCTTTGATGTACTTGACTTTGACCTCCCTGTCATAGACAATCTAATTAACAATATTTTGTGGCAGTAGTTTAGTTACTTTCTCTGCGCGTTAGTCAGTTTAACCAACAAACGTTTCCTAAATGTGAACTTTATGTACCCTAAAGCACGGGGCAAGGGACGGACGGACAGTGTGAGTGTACTCTTAGTGTCTGACCTTCCTGCCAGCGCCACACAGTGATGGTGTGTTCAGGGTCCACTCCGACAGACAGGAGCAGCTTCCCCGTGGCGCTGAAGTTAACGTAGCCGACGCCTTTAGCGTGAGGGCAGCGGAGGATGGACAGCGTCTGTTTGCTCATCGCGTCCCACACGTGGATGGACGGAGTGGTGCCTGCGTAAAAGATCACGAGACATGAGAGGAGAGAGAGAGGACACGGGACGAGGTTAGAAGACAAAACTGAGCCGTGAGAGCGTCGACGCAGCCCGCAAACACCCCGAGAACCAAAGCAACACTTGTTTCTTAACACATCAAATAAACCATTAAGACATTTTTTTCATGAATGAACTTTTAACGGAGAAATCCTGTAGAGTCGCTAACAGGCAGACGTGGCTAACAGTGATTAGCTCGGGGCAGCACGGTGAAGGCATTCAAAGGTCTTTTTTAACCACTAATGCTGCTGAAAATAACAGCAAACCTCTGCAGCAGCCTGAGAAGAGTCCCTACAGACAAAACAAAGCAGCAACAGCGTAGTTAGTGAAGCCAGAGTTTATTAAAAGAGTGTTTTAAAGACTTACCTACTGGCCCCTGTACCAGCTCCTCTCATAGTAAAGTCCATTACAGTGGATTACCAAAGTCAATCCCAAAGGAAGGAGCCCATTGCTGCTT
>NC_139836.1:4515547-4530547 GCF_963691815.1 Echiichthys vipera | reverse complement strand
TCTCTTCCTCCTCACGTCTCTCCCTCCTCACGTCTCTCCCTCCTCACGTTTCTCCCTCCTCACGTCTCTCACGTCTCTCCCTCCTCACGTCTCTCACGTCTCTCCCTCCTCACGTCTCTCCCTCCTCACGTCTCTCCCTCCTCATGTCTCTCCCTCCTCACGTCTCTCCCTCCTCACGTTTCTCCCTCCTCACGTCTCTCCCTCCTCACGTCTCTCCCTCCTCACGTCTCTCACGTCTCTCCCTCCTCCTCACGTCTCTCACGTCTCTCCCTCCTCACGTCTCTCCCTCCTCACGTCTCTCCCTCCTCACGTTTCTCCCTCCTCACGTCTCTCCCTCCTCACGTCTCTCCCTCCTCACGTTTCTCCCTCCTCACGTCTCTCCCTCCTCACGTCTCTCCCTCCTCACGTCTCTCCCTCCTCACGTTTCTCCCTCCTCACGTCTCTCCCTCCTCATGTCTCTCCCTCCTCACGTCTCTCACGTCTCTCCCTCCTCCTCACGTCTCTCACGTCTCTCCCTCCTCACGTCTCTCCCTCCTCACGTCTCTCACGTCTCTCCCTCCTCACGTCTCTCCCTCCTCACGTCTCTCACGTCCCTCCCTCCTCACGTCTCTCCCTCCTCACTTCAGTTTACCCCCAAGTATCAGCGGTACGACAGCAGTCAAAGGCATCAGTACAGTGACGGTAGCTGTTCAGCAGTTGTCCGTACGTCTGCACTGGTAATGAAACAGTGTGTTTGTGCAGCACTGGTAATAAAACAGTGTGTTTGTGCAGCACTGGTAATAAAACAGTGTGTTTTTGTGCAGCACTGGTATTAAAACAGTGTGTTTGTGCAGCACTGGTGATAAAACAGTGTGTTTGTGCAGCACTGGTATTAAAACAGTGTGTTTGTGCAGCACTGGTGATAAAACAGTGTGTTTGTGCAGCACTGGTAATGAAACAGTGTGTTTGTGCAGCACTGGTAATAAAACAGTGTGTTTGTGCAGCACTGGTGATAAAACAGTGTGTTTGTGCAGCACTGGTGATAAAACAGTGTGTTTGTGCAGCACTGGTGATAAAACAGTGTGTTTGTGCAGCACTGGCAGTGACAGCAGCGGTAAACGTCCCCGCGGATTAAAGAGTGGTGCAAATAAAGACGTGCGTACATGAAGCTACACCTCCTCACACCAGAGGCAGTCAAACTAATCTGTTTCTACCAGATTTAAAACTAAACTCTAAAAATACACAGCTACACGTCCGTGGGACGAGCCGCCTGTCACACTGAACCTAAACCCAGCTGGGAGGAGGTTTCAATCACATCTTTAGAAAACGGTCGTTTAATCAGGTTTTAGGTGTTTAAGAGCTCCATGTTTTATTTTTCTGCGTGTTTTTGAAGACTAATGTCATTCTTGCTTTGTCCGTCCGACTATTGCGTCGCATTGACAGCAGCTCAGTCCATAGGTGACTCGGGTCGCCGGTTTGAGTCCCTGTGTGGAGCGTGGACTGGTGGCTGGAGAGGTGCCAGTTCATTTCCTGGGCACTGCTGAGGCGTGTTGAGCAAGGCACCGAACCCCCAACTGCTCGGGGCGCTGATCCATTGGCAGCCCCCAGCCCCCTCGCTCTAACATCTCTCCATTAATTTCATGTATATAGGTCCTGTTTGTGCATGTGTGTGTGTGTGTGTGTGTGTGTGTGTGTGTGTGTGTGTGTGTGTGTGTGTGTGTGTGTGTGTGTGTGTGTGTGTGTGTGTGTGTGTGTGTGTGTGTGTGTGTGTGTGTGTGTGTGTGTGTGTGTGTGTGTGTGTGTGCATGTGTGTGTGTGTGTGTGTTTCCAGCCTGTGTGTGTGAGTGTGTGTGTGTGTGTGTGTGTGTGTGTGTGTGTGTGTGTGTGTGTGTGTGTGTGTGTGTGTGTGTGTGTGTGTGTGTGCATGTGTGTGTGTGTGTGTGTGTTTCCGGCCTGTGTGTGTGAGTGTGTGTGTGTGTGTGTGTGTGTGTGTGTGTGTGTGTGTGTGTGTGTGTGTGTGTGTGTGTGTGTGTGTGTGTGTGTGTGTGTGTGTGTGTGTGTGTAAGGTGAATAATAATAACAGAGTGAAAAACTTGAACTTCCCCTTGCGGGATGAATAAAAGAATTCTTCTTATTATAGTATAATTTAATATATTATACCAGCCGGCTGTGAAGACGCTACGTCACGCCCTTTCAAAATATGATTTCTGGGTCCAAGCCTCGTATTTCTCCAACGCCACAGTGCCGTGTTCCCGGTGTTTGTTTTAAAAAACAACATATTTGTCATTTAACCTTTTTCTTATGGATGAAAACGGCGTCTAACTGAAGAAAGAGGTGATCGTGATGGTTCACATGTTCGGTCGTTGTGTCTGTTTTGCTTCAACGGAGCGTTTGGACCCGGAAATCTTATTTTGAAAGGGTGTTACAGTGTTCCTCAGTGACTCCTCTGGTTCTTATTCATTCATTCATTTAAAGTAATTTATTAAAATGAGGAGGTCTCGTACAGATATCTCTTCATTTCAACTTCACGAGTCACGTTCTTTGTGTACAGCCGCACTTTTTAATGTGTGAGATACGTGAAAAACACTAAATCTATGCAATAATAGAAGCAGCTGTGGTGTCAGCATCAGCGGTGCACCGACCTCGCCGTAGATTAGAGCAGAATCTGTTTTTCCGTACCTGGCAGTGGCGAGTTTCTCTCCTCTCTTCCAGTCCCAGACCACGACCGAATGTCCGTCGTCGACTCCCACGGACACCAGACTCTTTCCATCAGCTGGAACACACAGAGGAGACTCGTAAGGAGCTTTTGTACTCGGGTGAAGTTTCCAACTAAAACACGTCAAACAAAGAAGAGGTGAACTCCAGTGGCAAACTCACTACAAAGGTATTTACCCACATGACACAGTTCTCAGGGTTTTACGATGAACCGTGGCTCCCTTGACTTGGAGAATTGTTTTTTTAATTGAAATCATGTGTGTAGTTCATGGCACATTTGAAACAAGATAAAAAAATACTCTACACTACTGTTCATGGATGGATTACTGAACAGGCCCCATGAACTCAGGGGCCCAGCGAAATGATGCTAAAAAATCCACAAAATGACCACGAAGAGATGCTAAATGTCTAAAAATAGACACAAAGAATGACATGAGAGCGACACAAAACAAAAAATAGATGTAAAATGACCACAGAGAAACAAAACAATGACATTAAAATGTAGAATGAGCAAAAATGGATGCAAAACCACCACAAAAAGATGCAAAATGACTAAAAATAGATGCAAAACCACCACAAAAAGATGCAAAATGACTAAAAATAGATGCAAAACCACCACAAAAAGATGCAAAATGTCTAAAAATAGATGCAAAACCACCACAAAAAGAAGCAAAATGACTAAAAATAGATGCAAAACCACCACAAAAAGATGCAAAATGACTCAAAATAGATGCAAAACCACCACAAAAAGATGCAAAATGACTAAAAATAGATGCAAAACCACCACAAAAAGATGCAAAATGATTAAAAAAAGATGCAAAACCACCACAAAAAGATGCAAAATGTCTTAAAATAGATGCAAAACAATCACATCACACACACACACACACACACACACACACACGCACACACACACACACATACACACACACAGGTTACCTGAGAAGTCCAGAGCACACACTCCTCTCTGGTGGAAACCTCTCAGCAACGAGAGACACTTCAGAGTCTGGATGTCCCACACATGGATGGCCGGGTCCCTCCCCACCTGCACACACACACACACACACACACACACACACACAAACACACACACACACACGAGTCATGTCATCAAATCACAGCTGTCAATCACCACGTTTCGCCCTGTTTGTACAGCATCAAATAACATTATGTGTGTGTGTGTGTGTGTGTGTGTGTGAGTGTGTGTGTGTGTGTGTGTGTGTGTGTGTGTGTGTGTGTGTGTGTGTGTGTGTGTGTGTGTGTGTGTGTGTGTGTGTGTGTGTGTGTGTGTGCACCTGTCCCGTAGCAGCGTAGTCCTTCAGCGGGTGGATGCTGAGGCTCAGGATGTCGTCGTCGTGGCCGAGGTAGAAGCGCTGGCTGTGCAGCTGCCGGTTGTAGACCACGCCCACCGCCGCCACGTGGTACAACACCTCCCCGCCCTGAGTGTAGAACAGGTTGTTCCTGCAGTCGTAACCACGGTACCTGCACACACACACACACATACACACACACACACACACACACACACACACACACACACACACACACACACACACACACACACACACATACACACACACATACACACACACACATACAAACTGTTGCTGAGGAGATATAGCTGGGCACCGAGATCTGAGGTGAGGTAGAATCTACCTTTGAGGGCCGCACACACGGAGAGGAATCATGGTCCATGGCTGCAGGTGGCGCCGCCACAGGGATCCCCCCCCCAACCGGGCAAGGGACAGCACCCGCATCGGTGGGCCAGAAACAACTCCTGTGTGGTCGGCCCCGTTCTCTTTTACGTCGAAGTGACGCGTGTACGTTCCGTAAAGAAGTGAATCAAAGGGAAACGTTACCCGTGCACGAACTGCAGCCGGAGGCCTTGGTCTGGGCCTCGCTGTCGCTTCAGAGATCCAACCTGCTGCTTCTTCTCTCTGCTCTGCTGTCGCAACTGAGGCAGGTCCTCCTTATACACCTGCACACACACACACACACACACACACACACACACACACACACACACACACACAAACAGAGAGTCCTGAGAGTGCAAACAAAGCCACGCATCGCCATGACGTCATCAATGCGTGTGACGTGTTACGGCGTGATGACGTATAGGCAGCAAGAAGCATTCTCAGAGGCCCAGGTAGTGTGAGTACAAACGGGCCTGGAGGGGGGGACAAGGACCCTAAAGCACGGGGCACGGGACGGAGGCACAGTGGGAGGGCGCCCTTAAAGCACCACCAAGGTGACACAACCGTCAATAAATCCGTAACAGCCGTCCACACGCTTCGTATTCTGTCGTTTCTCTGCTTCTGGGAGAATAAAAGTGAGCCCAGTCGTACTGTCGTCGCTCTCAGCAGAGAATAAACGCCTGCTCATTCTTCATGCACATTAGGAGTTGGCGTGTTTCAGCCGTCTGAGAGTTTCACACAGAGAGACTTTGCTCCCGGGAGGTTCGGGCACCGGCAGCGCTCCGCTTTCACGCTGCTTTTCCATTTCCAATTTACAAAACTGCGTCACGGTGGATCAAAGACTGCGAGTTACAGACTGTTTCACTGGGACTGGAGCCAGTTTTCCTCCACAACCTCTCTTCACTGCGTAACCATCTAAAAGGGAAATCATCAAATTATAATAAAGTCGTAGTTTCTTCTTCCTCCTGTTTGAGTGTGAGACGAAACAGCTCTGTCAAAAGCAAAGGAAGGAAGACGTTTCACCTCTCATCCAAGAGGCTTCATCAGTTCATGTACACATCTGACCAGGCTGGGACTGGACCAGGACCAGGCTGGGACTGGACCAGGACCAGGACCAGGACCAGGACCAGGACCAGGACCAGACTGGGACTGGACCAGGACCAGGACCTGGTTGGGACTGGACCAGGACCAGGACCAGGACCAGGCTGGGACTGGTCCAACTAACTGGTGTCGAGATCCAGGTATTTAACCTCTCACAAGGTCGATGATGTCACTGGAACCCTTTGTGCTCCAAGTGCCAACGACCGTCGTTAGAGTGACAGTTGTTGGTGGGAAGTTGGTTTGGACTTGGTTAGTGCTGGTCCAATCCCAGCCTGGTCCTGGTCCTGGTCCAGTCGTTGGTGGAAGTAGGTCTGGTCTTGGTTAGTTCTCTATTGAGTCTGAACGACAGTCGTTGGAGTCACAGGAGGACGTTTGTGAACAGTTGTTCTTAGAGGTTGGCTTGTTCGGCCTTGTGAGAGGTTAAAGACCTGGATCTCCACACCAGTTAGGTGGACCAGTCCCAGCCTGGTCCTGGTCCTGGTCCAGTCTCAGCCTGGTCCTGGTCCTGGTCCTGGTCCTGGTCCAGTCTCAGCCTGGTCCTGGTCCTGGTCCTGGTCCTGGTCCAGTCTCAGCCTGGTCCTGGTCCTGGTCCTGGTCCAGTCCCAGCCTGGTCAGATGCGTACATGAACTGATGAAGCCTCTTGGATGAGAGGTGAAACGTCTTCCTAGACAAATAACCAAGTCCAGATGCTTTTGACTGAAATTGCTTTGAGGAGAACGACGACCTGGACACATGAGAACATTCACAGGTTTACGTCAACCCTTCAAATAACTGTAATAACTGTTGTTGTTGGGATATTTTAATCTGGACGGCCCGGAAGAAAAGAGGGGGAGGAAGGATGGTATGAAAATAAGCAGCAAGGGAAGGAAGGAAGACAGGAACACAGTAATAATAATAATCCATGTTTTCTCGCTCTTTCCACTTCAACTTGCTATTGATAAATTTAAACACACACACACACACACACACACACACTCTTTGAGCTCTATCTCAGAGCAGCACATTGTTGCAACGCTGGCACCGCGTGGCAAACGACACACTGGGGAAGCGTGCCAGGCAGCGGCTGGCATTAGAGATAAGGCCTGTTTGAAGATCTCCATGGCAACTGCACAGAGCCCCGCTGATTCACTGGAGCCTCCATTAAAACATCCAAACACGTCCATTCAGAAGCTGCTCCGTGACTCTGGCTCGCCACGGGAACAACCGAGACGGCCGAATGGGACTTACCTGTCTGTCGTAGTGGATCTGCGTTTCCTGCTCGATGTCCGAGTCGAGCTCCGGGACGTCCGACGCGTCGCTGTCCGACTCCTCGCTGTTGGAGTCCCCGTGACTGTCTGCAGAGGACACACAGACTCAGTCGTCTGAACCAGGACTTTAATGTCCACTGAAGACAAAGGTGAAGGTTCACATCACTGCCCGAACCATCCACTAATCACAGTGCAGAGCCGTGTGTTAGTTTAACTTAACGAGGACACGTGTCCAGGTTACTGACCACAGAGACCGCCTTCAGGGACCTCTGGACCCTTTAAAGGGAGCCACTTAGAGAATCCTCTGCTCAACTCTGCCCTGTTTCCCCACCTTGTATGTTGGTGTCCGGGCCCCCGTTCATGACCGACTCTGGTAGGAACCTCCACTGGAAGAGGGCGTGGTCGGCCCCGCCCGTGGTCAGCACCCACTGCAGGTCGTGGGACCAGCGGACGTTGGTCACATGGGCCGAATGACCGATGTACTTCTTGAATTTTGCTCCTTGGGCGAGAAACGGACAAGATGACCCACATTAACCAGAGAGAAGAAGAAGAAGAAGAAGAAGAAGAAGAAGAAGAAGAAGAAGAAGAAGAAGAAGAAGAACGCGTAAAAGAAAAGTTAGAGACCTTTCCTCAGGCAGGGGAAGCGGTAGAGCTTAACGAGGCCGAGGTCGTCTCCGGTGACGAGCACGGCAGCGGCGTGATTGGCATCCACGGCGTTGATCCCGGTCAGATTGGAGTATTTAGGCCAGATGCCGGTGACCTCCGAGCCCAGGACGCAGCTCCAGGACGCCCAGCACTGACCTTTCACCTCCTCCTTACTGAGCGGCTTCCCCACTGCAGGAGGGGAGGGGAGGGAGGAAACAGAGCGTGTGCATGTTTGTGTTTGACAAAATAATAAATTAACTTTTCCACTTCCGCAGCACGACGTCTTTATAGATGCTAACGATAACAAACGCTGCTTTGCATATTTTTATCAATAATTTTTAACTGACAGAAGCGAGAAAACGTAAATGTTTGGACGGTGCAGATTTTAATCTCCAACGCTGATGTGGAGGTTTTGTGTGTTCTGTGGGAAACCTTGTGTGTTACATCTTTACCACACACACACACACACACCTCTGCAGTCTTTAGGGCGCACTCACACTGTCCTTCCGCACCGCGCCCAAACTGTTTTTTCGGGTCAAGCCTAGTGCGTTTGACCAGTGTGAGTGCAACCGCTCCACGCATAACTGCGGCCAGCTGGCCGTCCACGGCCCGTTTGGGAGAGGTGGGCTTTAGTAAAGCACGTGTGCACGTGTACGAGCACGAGCGTGCGCACGTGTACGAGCACGAGGCCTACGGCGGTTCTGAGGTCATTTCCTGTGCGCCTGTTGGGACATAGAAAAAAGAAGGAGGGACCATGCGCGGACATTTCAAACAATGGCGGTGAAAGGTTCACGTTGCTGTGATGCGGAGGTGGAGTGTTTACTGCAGATTTGGTCGATGAAAAGATTCAAAAACAGTCGACAAGACGCACAAAAACTCTGAGGTCTACGGAAAGATCTGGAAACAAAGCCACGCATCGCCATGACGTCATCAATGCGTGTGACGTGTTACGGCGTGATGACGTATAGGCAGCAAGAAGCATTCTCCGAGGCCCAGGTAGTGTGAGTACAAACGGGCCTGGAGGGGGGGACAAGGACCCTAAAGCCCGGGGCACGGGACGGAGGCACAGTGTGAGTGCGCCCTTAGTGTGTGTTTCTGGTCTGCTCTGTCATCTGAAGACCACATCTTTTGTGGTGTGATCCGATCTTTCCTTCCTTCCTTCCTCATCCATCCTCCTTTTTTTACCATTTGTGATCTGCAATAAAGTATTTCCGTGCACGTCGAGCCCGTAGGAGACCCTGAGGTCGACCCGGAGCGCACTGGAGTGATTATACACCTCACCTGCCGTCGGTCTCTGGATGATTTACATTCTTTAATTACCTCTCTGTAAAGTAGTCGCTGACTCTGCCGCTCCTGTGCTGGATTCAAACTGTCTTCACACGGACGAGGGATTCACAAAGCAGCATCTAATCCAGCTTACTTTCTTATCATTGACATCAACCTCATTGTTTACCGTTAACTCTCCTTCTTCCTGCAAACACAACACTTCCTGCTGCTGTGGCTTTATGTTAAAGATGATTAAAAACCAGGGCTTTTATTTTGAAGCAGCCACAGGAGGCTCACGTGACATCTCATTTTAATGTCTTTAATATATGAAAATAAGGTGCTTTTTGGTGAAACGTGTCATTTCAAGAGAGCCACATTGTTCCTTTGACACTCAGGCTGCTGATTGTTACAGAAATACATTTTCTTGTGAACTTTATCTCAAAATATGATGTTTTTTTTCGTGAAATTATGATTTTTCATTTGCAACAGAAAAATATGTTGCACATCTCTTTCATGAGAGCGTGTGGGAGAAGAATGGCACGGTTAAATGTTGCAAACTGAACCTGCACGCCGTCGAATTTGCAAATAAAAGCGTACGTTTATTAATGTTTTGGTGCCAAATCGTCACAAGATGATGATTTATTTTTTTCTGCAACTTTTGAGATTTTTCTTTTTTCAAGACTTTACTCATTCATTCGTCGTCAACCTCTTGTCCCTGTCGGGGTCGCGGGGGGCTGGAGCCGATCCCAGCTGACATTGGGCGTGAGGCGGGGTCCACCCTGGACAGGACGCCAGTCTATCACAGGACACATAGAGACGAACAGAGACAGACAACCATTCACACCTACGGGTGATTTAGAGTCATCAATGAACCGAACACCTGCACGTCTTTGGACTGTGGGAGGAAACCGGAGAACCCGGAGAAAACCCACGCAGACACGGGGACAACATGCAAACTCCACACAGAAGGGCCCCAGCCGGGATTCAAACCAGGATCCCCCTTGTTGTGAGGCGACAGTGCTAACCACCACAACACCGTGTCGCCCAAATCATCACTGCTACTACTTTTAAGTGGTCACTTTGCTGGAGTCCTATTATCTAATATCACCGCGGTTTACAGTAGAAACCCCGTTGGGCTTGAAACCGCCATTCACGTGTGTCTTGTGCGTCGGTATCTGACAGCGAGGGTCGTGACAAAGCGGCCGGCAGCAGCTGCTTCACCGGTCCCCGGGGCTCCAGGATCTGTCTGTCTGCAACCACACAAAGCGTAAAGTTGTGGTCTTACAGGCCCCTCCCCCTGGTCGCCCCTCAGCCCGAGTCCTGTGCTCTCATTGGCTCATTAGAGTCCCCGACAGCCCCAGATATGGAGCCTGTGAGGCACCGGTAATCAGGCCCCGATTTGCCTCCGATCAGGGGGGCTCTAAAAGCCGCCGGCGAGCGAATAGTCAGGGCTAAAGTCGGGTAGAGGGAACTTGGCATAAAGTGCAGCGTTGTGGTTCTTACATCATGAGGTAAGGGCAGAACGATGCAGGTTGTTTCCCTTTGATGCAGAAAAAAATGCTCTTCATTCTTTAAAAGTGCTTTTAAACTTTAACGCGCCTGAGACTGAAAGGCTGCAGGACTCACTGGGCATTCTGTAGAAGAGGCGTTCTCCAGCTCCGTCGTTGCTCTGCAGGATCTTGCTGTCCAGAGACCAGTCCAGGTGCGTGATGAAGCTGGTGGATTTACCGCACTCTCCCACCTGCAGACGCACACCGAGGAAATAAAGTGAGATTATGAGAGGGAGCGTCGGCACACACAGGTCGTTAAGTCCAAGGAATGCTGTCTGAGGTGCTTTTGGGACCTCGGTGGTTGTTTTTCTTACTTAATTAAGCTTTAGGTCTGTGTCTGTGTCTCCACCCCCACCTTTTTGTATCTCTGGGCGACTGCGTAGACGTCCACAAGTCCGTCGTTGGAGCCGACGGCGAGGTACGCTCCGTCTGGAGAAAACTTCATCTCGTGGATCACCTCCTTCCTGTCTTTGATGTGAACGACCTCCGTCATGTCTCTGACACGGAGAGAGAACACATCCTGTTAATGTCAGTGTGTGTGTGTGTGTGTGTGTGTGTGTGTGTGTGTGTGTGTGTTACCTGACTCTCAGCACAGTGAAGGATCCGTCCTTCATGCCCAGAGCCAGCTGGTATCCGTCCACACTGAACGCCACGCTCCGCACCGCCTCCTCCATGTTGCAGCGGGCGATGAGGGCGTGATCGACCAGACTCCACAACCTGAAACACACACACACACACACACAGACACACACACACACACACACACACACACACACACAGATACGACTTAATTTACTCGGATACACTTTGATGGTGAGGCTTCAGTTCTAGATTCTGCTCTGTACACGTCAGAGGTCCTCAAACATCTAAAAAGGAGCTCCTGATTGGCTGATTTAGGACAATAAATGGCGTATAAGTCCTAATGTAGAAACTCCTACATTTTTGGCCCAATAGTAAGTGGAGGTTCAGAGTGAAAGTCACAAATTCTTGCCATCCCTGACCAATCAAAGTCCGCTGTCTACTTCCTGGAACAAAAATTAAACAAACAACGGCAGTGTGAAGGATGCTGGAGACAAAGAAACAACTACAAAGACATGCAAAATGATTAAAAATGGACATAAAATGACCACAGAGAGAAATAAAATGACAACATAGATAAAAATAGATGCAAAACCACCCCAAAAAGATGCAAAATGACTAAAAATTGATGCAAAACCGCCACAAAAAGATGCAAAATGACTAAAAATAGATGAAAAACCACCACAAAAAGATGCAAAATGACTAAAAATAGATGCAAAACCACCACAAAAAGATGCAAAATGACTAAAAATAGATGCAAAACCACCACAAAAATATGCAAAATGACTAAAAATAGATGCAAAACCACCACAAAAAGATGCAAAATGACTAAAAATAGATGCAAAATCACCACAAAAAGATGCAAAATGACTAAAAATAGATGAAAAACCACCACAAAAAGATGCAAAATGACTAAAAATAGATGCAAAACCACCACAAAAAGATGCAAAATGACTAAAAATAGATGCAAAACCACCACAAAAATATGCAAAATGACTAAAAATAGATGCAAAACCACCACAAAAAGATGCAAAATGACTAAAAATAGATGCAAAATCACCACAAAAAGATGCTAAATCACTAAAAAGAGATGCAAAACCACCACAAAAAGATGCAAAATGACTAAAAATAGATGCAAAACACCACAAAAGATGCAAAATGACTAAAAATAGATGCAAAATCACCACAAAAAGATGCTAAATCACTAAAAAGAGATGCAAAACCACCACAAAAAGATGCAAAATGACTAAAAATAGATGCAAAACACCACAAAAGATGCAAAATGACTAAAAATAGATGCAAAACCACCACAAAAAGATACAAAAAGACTAAAAGTCAACTCTTAGAATGTGGGTGTCTTGTTCCTACGTAGACAGACTGTCCAACATTACAAAATAAACTCAAGATAAAGCAAAGAAGAAGCCTCTTTCTGGCGCCCAATGCACAGAAATATATACGATCAGGTTGCGTTGAAGTTCAGATCAAAAGAAAAGTGTAAGGACGGCCTCAGATGCCAAAAACTGGTCTCAGACGTGACCAGAGAGCGTCACCAGGTCAAACACTCTCCAGCACGTGTGTTCCTGCACTGACCTGACGGAGCGGTCGTCGCTGCCGGTGACAGCCAGAGGTTTCTTGGGGTGAACATCCAGCGCCCAGAGCTCGCCCTCGCTGTGTCCCTGCATGATCAGCAGCGGCTTGTCCCGATCCCTCACCATCACCTGGACACACGCACAAACACACACACACACACACACACACACACACACACGCACACACACACACACACACACACAAACATGAGTTTATACATTACCAAGTTTCTAAAATATGATCTTTTGTCATACATTATTTGTGTGACCTGATACAGTGAGGCAAACTGTGTGTGGGCCAAAGTAAAGCGTCCCTGCATGGAGCTGGTTTTTGTTTCCCCTCTCACCTCAAAGATCTCGCTGTCTTGCGTTCCTGCAAGGATCCGGTCGGCTCGCCAGCAGACGCTGCGAATAGACAGACCTGGAGGAGGAGGAGGGAGAAGAGGAAGAGGAGGAGGAGGAGGAGGAGGAGAGGAGGAAGAGGAGGAGAGCAGGTGTAAGCAAGGTTTAAAATATCTGGACACAACAACCAAAGAGCTGCAAGAAAGGTTCTGAATGGATAAGTCTGTGAATGTCCAGGTCGTCGTTCTTCACAAAGCAATTTCACGTTCAAAGCAACTGGACTTGGTTATTTGTCAGGAAGACGTTTCACCTCTCATCCAAGAGGCTTCATCAGTTCATGTACGCATCTGACCAGGCTGGGACTGGACCAGGACCAGGACCAGGACCAGGACCAGGACCAGGACCAGGACCAGGACCAGGACCAGGACCAGGACCAGGACCAGGCTGGGACTGGATCAGGACCAGGACCAGGCTGGGACTGGATCAGGACCAGGACCAGGACCAGGCTGGGACTGGTCCAACTAACTGGTGTGAGATCCAGGTATTTAACCTCTCACAAGGCCGATGATGTCACTGGAACCCTTTGTGCTCCAAGTGCCAACGAGCGTCGTTAGAGTGGCAGTCGTTGGTCTGGACTTGGTTAGTGCTCTATTGAGTCCTAACGACAGTCGTTGGAGTCTGATGACAACAATGTCCACATCTTGGACAGAGAGGACAGATGGTTTGGAAGAGGAGTAAAAGAAGCATCTATGTAAAAGTAGAGAAACCATCGTTAAACAGAGGAGGAGGTCTGAGACACCAGGACCAGGACCTGGACCAGGCTGGGACTGGACCATGGCTAACCAGAGGAGGAGGTCTGAGACTCCACTTATCTCCAGTTTACAATGCTGCCCTTTCATCCCTTCATTCAACAATCCAACCTCAAAGAACAACTGTTCACAAATGTCCTCCTGTGACTCCAACGACTGTCGTTTAGACTCAATAGAGCACTAACCAAGTCCAGACCTACTTCCACCAACGACTGGACCAGGACCAGGACCAGGCTGGGACTGGACCAGCACTAACCAAGTCCAAACCAACTTCCCACCAACGACTGTCACTCTAACGACGGTCGTTGGCACTTGGAGCACAAAGGGTTCCAGTGACATCATCGGCCTTGTGAGAGGTTAAATACCTGGATCTCAACACCAGATAGTTGGACCAGTCCCAGCCTGGTCCTGGTCCTGGTCCAGTCCCAGCCTGGTCCTGGTCCTGGTCCTGGTCCTGGTCTTCCTAGACAAATAGCCAAGTCCAGTTGCTTTTGACTGAAAGGATCTAACTCTTCATAACACTCTTTATCGGCCGACTCGCTGCAGGAAGAGAGACTTTAACTGTCGAGACAGGAGGAAGTGAAACGCACACGTTCTCTTCCTCGGTACCCCCCTCGGTAACCTCTCCGTCACACTCCCATTCCTCCAGCATCTCAGATCTAATTAGCAGAGAAATTCAGCGGCGCAGCGCTCGCCAATTAGAGCGTCTGCTGTCGCTGATGGCATGAATCAGCGTGTTAGGGTCCCTGTAACTTTGTTAGAAACTTCTCCCTGGAGGTTTCACGAGCCGAAGCGACCTGATACCAGACGACTTCATGAAGCAAACTGGGGGAAAAACTCGCACCACGAGGGCCCCGGAGGCGGATTTTTGAATCCAGGAGGCAGGAAAGAGAGGATTGTGTCGTCGTTTCACTTTGACGTACGCTCATTTTTCTCACTTTTGGCTTCTCAAAGAAGAAGAATTACTTGAATTGAATTTTTTCACGCTTATTATTAATCATGTCACACACACACACACACACAGGACCTATACATGCAATTAAGGAGAGATGTCAGAGCAAGGGGGCTGCCAGTGACCGGCGCCCCGAGCAGTTGGGGGTTCGGTGCCTTGCTCAACAACATCTCTCCAGCCACCAGTCCACGCTCCATACCTGGTCCACACAGGGACTTGAACCAGCGACCCTACGGTTCCCAGCCAAGTCACCTATGGATTGAGCTACTGCAGCCCCCAAAAGAAGAAACACCTTGATTTATTGAGCTTTTTAATGTTGGCGCTCATTTTGCTCGATGGGTTTCCAGGTGAAATGTGTGTCAGCGGTGCAGGAGTCACGGGTGAAATCTTTCTTATCTGAGTGTTTCATTCACAGAGGAGAAAGCACAGTGTTCAGTCTTTCTCTGCTCTTTTTTAAAACCACCAAACTCCAAAAAAACACATTTAACCTCACAGAACATGAGCCTGGTTCACCGCTGCCTCCATTGA
>NC_139836.1:4508047-4510547 GCF_963691815.1 Echiichthys vipera | reverse complement strand
TTTGTTATTTGTACGAAAAATGCGCGAGAACTGTCTGATTCAAACTATTTAAACGATGCATTTAACAGAAAGCGATCTACCCTCAGTCCTGGTTCCTACCCTCACCTGTGGTCATGAAAGCTGGGTCAGGACCCAAAGAACCAGGTCGCGAGTACAAGCGTGTGAAATGTGTTTCCTCAGGAGGGGGTCTGGAGTCTCCCTTAGAGAGAGGGGGAGAAGTTCAGCATCCGTGAGGAACTCGGAGTAGAGCCGCTGCTCCTTTGTGTTGAAAGGAGCCAGTTGAGGTGGTTCAGGATCATCTGGTAAGGATGAACCCTGGGCGCCTCCCTAGGGAGGTGTTCCAGGCACGTCCAGCTGGGAGGAGGCCTCGGGGAAGACCCAGGACCAGGTGGAGAGATTAGATCTCCACACTGGCCTGGGAACGCCTCAGGATCCCCCAGTTAGAGCTGGTTAATGTGGCCCGGGAAAGGGAAGTTTGGGGTCCCCTGCTAAAGCTGCTGCCCCCGAGACCCGACCCCGGATAAGAGGCTGAAGATGAGATTTAACAGCAGTTTTGTACTCGGGGAGAGAAATGAACAGTGAGTGTCAGCTGAGGACACGACGGAGCTGCAGCTTCACGAGACCGACTCCTACTTTGTAAATGTGTGAGACTGAAACACAGTTCATTTACTCAGAGTGCCGCCCCCTCACAGCCACGGGCGACTCATTTCATTTACTGCTCCCTGACAAACACACTGAGCTGTGTTTCGCTGACGTGCGGGGAAGAGAGAGTGACTGAACACCTGTCTGAGGACGAACCAACTCTCCAGGTGACACCGCATCTGTCACGAAGCTGCCGGGTACGTTTGACGGCCCCGACGCCAGAGGAGGTGAGTCACGGTGAGTGGGAGGACTGATGACACATTGAGATGGAGACATCTTACAAGCACCTGGGAGTTCACCTGGACTGGTCTGACCACACTGCAGCAACATGTAAGAGAGGTCAGAGCAGACTGGACCTTCTGAGGAAGCTCAGGTCCTTTGGGGTGCAGGGGGCACTCCTGACCTCCTTCTATGACTCTGTGGTGGCATCAGCCATGTTCTATGGAGTAGTCTGCTGGAGCAGCAGCATATCGGCAGCAGACAGGAGGAGACTTGGCCGGCTCCATCCTGGGACGCCCTGTGGACTCAGTGCAGGTGGTGGGAGAGAGCAGGATGCTGGACAAGCTGTCATCCCTGCTGGTGGCAGGAGTCCCACCCCCTGCAGGTCCCTCTCACTTCACTGGGCAGCTCCTTCAGCAACACACTGATGCACCTTAAGGGCGCACTCACACTGTGTCCGTCCCGTGCCCCGTGCTTTAGGGTCCTTGTCCCCCCCTCCAGGCCCGTTTGTACTCACACTACCTGGGCCTCGGAGAATGCTTCTTGCTGCCTATACGTCATCACGCCGTAACACGTCACACGCATTGATGACGTCATGGCGATGCGTGGCTTTGTTTCCAGATCTTTCCGTAGACCTCAGAGTTTTTGTGCGTCTTGTCGACTGGAGTTGACGTGGAGTTGCAGTTATGCGCGGAGCGGGTGCACTCACACTGGTCAAACGGCAGCTAGCGGGGTCACTAATACGTTAGTTTGTGAAGTCCTGAGGACACGACTTTAAACTGAATGACTTGAAACTAAATCTAAACTCCTTTAAAGGGTTAGTTTGGCTTTTTTTTCCTGTGTGGTTGTGAGACGTACTTATTGTTAGTGTGTGTAGAAGTGTGTGTGTGTGTGTGTGTGTGTTTGTGTGTCTCACCTGTCCGTCAGCGCTGAATGCGAGGCAGGCGATGCCGTGTGTGTGTCCGTCACGGAGCAGAGAGACAGTCTGCACGGTGAAGGAGTCCCACACACACACGTAGGGATCCTTCCCCACCTGACCCGTCGCCACCAGGGAGCGCTCCGGGTGCAACGCCAGGCTGAGGAGGAGGAAGAGGAGGAGGAGGAGGAGGAGGTGGAGGAGGAGGAGGAGGAGGAGGAGGAGGAGGAGGAGGTGGAAGAGGAGGAGGAGGAGGTGGAAGAGGAGGAGGAGGACAAGGAGGAGGAGGAGGAAGAAGTGGAGGAGGAGGAGGAGTAAGAGGTGGAGGATGAGGAGGAAGAGGTGGAGGAGGAAGAGGTGGAGGATGAGGAGGAAGAGGTGGAGGGGGAAGAGGAGGAGGAGGAGGAGGAGGAGGTGGAGGAGGAAGAGGAGGAGGAGGAAGAGGAGGAGGAGGAGGACGAGTAAGAGGTGGAGGAGGAGGAGGAGGAGGAGGAGGAAGAAGTGGAGGAGGGTGAAGAGGAGATGGAGGAGGAGAAGGAAGAAGAGGAGGTGGAGGAGGAGGAGGAAGAGGAGGAGGAGAAAGAGGAGGTGGAGGAGGAGAAAGAGGAGGTGGAGGAGGAGGAGGAGATGGAGGTGGAGGGGAGGAAGAGGAAGAGGAAGAGGAGAAGGAGGAAGAGGTGGAGGAGGAGGACGAGGAGGAGGAGGATGAAGAGGAAGAGGAGG
>NC_139836.1:4495547-4503047 GCF_963691815.1 Echiichthys vipera | reverse complement strand
TATAAATAGCCCAGAGGAACTCCTCCTCTGTGTGTGTGTGTGTGTGTGTGTGTGTGTGTGTGTGTGTGTGTGTGTCTGTGTGTGTGTGTGTGTGTGTGTGTGTGTGTGTGTGTGTGTGTGTGTGTGTGTGTGTCTGTGTGTGTGTGTGTGTGTGTGTGTGTGTGTGTGTGTGTGTGTGTCTGTGTGTGTGTGTGTGTGGCTCATTTTCCCCAGTCGCCCTTGTAGGGATAATGTGAGAACACCGTAGAGTCTCTTATAAAAATATTTTCATAACCGACGACACCCCGACTGTTCTGCTCCTCTCCTGCTGGTTCTGACGCTGCGTTCACAACAAACACGTTCAAAATGTTCTTTTATAAGAAAGGTAAAGTTAAGTTTTATTTACAGTACTGTTCACTTTTATTTGGAGGACTCGGGACGGCAAACGCACACGTTTCTTTCCATCAACCACGGCAGAAACGACCACTATCTTTGCTTTGTACCCGTTGTCTCAGACACGTCGAAGAAACGTTTCGCCGCTGTTTTATTCTACGATCTGGTGCTTCAACGAATAATGCTGAAACATGAGACCAGGGAGAACCCATCTCATCTCATCTTCAGCCTCTTATCCGGGGTCGGGTCTCAGGGGCAGCAGCTCCAGCAGGGGACCCCAAACTTCCCTTTCCCGGGCCACATTAACCAGCTCTAACTGGGGGATCCTGAGGCGTTCCCAGGCCAGTGTGGAGATCTAATCTCTCCACCTGGTCCTGGGTCTTCCCCGAGGCCTCCTCCCAGCTGGACGTGCCTGGAACACCTCCCTAGGGAGGCGCCCAGGGTTCATCCTTACCAGATGATCCTGAACCACCTCAACTGGCTCCTTTCAACGCAAAGGAGCAGCGGCTCTACTCCGAGTTCCTCACGGATGCTGAACTTCTCCCCCTCCCAGTGAGAACTGCGCATACGGATTGATTGAGGTCCGACTCAGGGATAAAGGATTGCAGTGACGTCTGGTGTAACACAAGGGGGCGCAACAGACTATCACCACGCTGAACGCAGGATAAACTTCCCGTACAGCTCTAACTTTGGCTCGAGTCTTTCAGTTGGTTCCTTCAGTAGCAGCAGATATGAAACGAGGCTCTGAGCGAGATGTTCGGTCGTGTCACAGGATGTTCTGCTCAAAACGAACCTGTTAAATGATCCGGAAACACTCGATCGAAGCCGCCGTGCTGAAGAAACTCCTGAGGGAATATTGCTGGGAAAGTTGCTGCTGGGTTTCAGAGAGAAAGGAATAATTAATGTACGGATAAGAAGTCTAATAACTGCCTCTGAGGAAAGAACGTTTCCTAAAATAAAGTCTGCGTCTTCTCTTCTTCTAAAGGCGTGATAAGGAGTCTCTCTCTCTCTCTCCGTACAATAAGAAGCTTAAATTCAGTTTCCAGACCTTTCAGACTCGCGCTGAAGAGTGACATAACGCCCCGAAGGGTTTGTGTGTGTGTGTGTTTCAGTAAATCTGTGTGTAGGAAGAGTGTGTTCGAGTGCCAGCAGATCGTGGGTACACTGGCGGCTGCGGGGCAGATTGGCGGTGGGATGCTGGACGGATCATTTCTTAGTCATCGTCTTAATGAAGACCACTGAGCTGTGAGTCCACAGAGCCGTCGGGCCTGTGCTGCACAAACGCCGTCAAATCAAAAAATATTAAGAAAGCAAGTGTCTGAAACATAAACGAGGCTTCTAGGAACGGTCTCCTCGACTTCTCTTCCAGGTCTCTTTAGATATTGCTTGACACTTGAAAGCCAAAGAGAGTTAATGACACATGAACCAAGTTTGTGCGCGGTCCAACGCATCGTGAACGACTTGCATCCAGGTTAGAACAGATTTGTCGGTTAAAAGACGACTTTGTACGTAACGCAGACTGTTCTCGTTTACTGTTTCTACTTACGCGCTAAGAAAAGTAATGAAGCAGCTCACAGCAGGCGGTGATATGTTGGGAACATTGTTCTAAGGGCGCACTCACACTGTCCATCCGTACCGTTCCCCAGCACGTTTCACGGCTAAAGTCTGGTTCCTTTGACCAGTGTGAGTGCAACCGTACCACGTCTAGGAGCGGCACGTTTGCCGTCCACGGCCCGTTTGGGAGAGGTGGGCTTTAGTAAAGCACGTTTGCACATGTACGAGCACGAGCGTGCGCACGTGTACGAGCACGCGGCCTACGGCGGTTCTGAGGTCATTTCCTGTGCGCCTGTTGGGACGTAGAAAAAAGAAGGAGGGACCATGCGCGGACATTTCAAACAATGGCGGTGAAAGGTTCACGTTGGTGTGATGCGGAGGTGGAGTGTTTACTGCAGATTTGGTCAATGAAAAGATTCAAAAACAGTCGACAAGACGCACAAAAACTCTGAGGTCTACGGAAAGATCTGGAAACAAAGCCACGCATCGCCATGACGTCATCAATGCGTGTGACGTGTTACGGCGTGATGACGTATAGGCAGCAAGAAGCATTCTCCGAGGCCCAGGTAGTGTGAGTACAAACGGGCCTGGAGGGGGGGACAAGGACCCTAAAGCACGGTGCACGGGACGGACGCACAGTGGGAGTGCGCCCTTTTTCTTGGTCCTGGTCCTGGTCCTGGTCCAGTCCCAGTCTGGTCAGTTGCATACATGAACTGATGAAGCCTCTTGGATGAGAGGTGAAACAGGGGTGTCAAAGTGATCCAGTAAAGGGCCGTGTGGCTGCAGGTTTTCATTCCAACCAGGCAAAAACACACCTGACTTGAGTCGTGCAATCACCTGAACTGTCTTCACACAGTTGATTTGTTGGATCAGGTGTGTTCTTGCTTGGTTGGAATGAAAACCTGCAGCCACAGCGGCCCTCTACACTTTGACACCCCTGTCCTAGACAAATAACCAAGTCCAGTTGCTTTTGACTGAAATTTGCTTTGGGGAGAACGACGACCTGGACACATGAGAACATTCACAGGCACAAGAAATGACAAATTGCACCTTGGGCCGATACACCGATGAAAACAATCCCCCTATTCTTCACAACCCAACGTACAATCTTTAACATGCATCTTGTAAGTCGGTGCTGCTCGATGCACTGCAGCACTAGCAGGGCAGACACACTCAAAGAACATATAAAAACATATAAAAACATATAAAAACGTTGCGTATTGGCTGAAAACGTTATTAACCAGCAGGTTCATCTTAGCATGAGCACCCAGCGCCCTGTCACACGGACGGAGAGGTTTCATCTGGAGTCCCAACTCCACCGAAGTCTTTCTCAAACTTAACTTCACTTCACACGCAACATCCTTCGGCCTGGAAGCAGAACGGCCGGCAGCGTCCGTCTGCTGACAGTGAACGCATCGCTGAGCGCTCTGTGTCCTCTCTGGCTGCGAGCCGCGCCGCCAGAAGCAACAACAACCAGGGAGCTCTGTTCTTCATCAGCGTCAGCCGGTTAGCATGCTAGTCTCCCTGGTGAGAGGGGAAATGAGCCGCGCTACGCTTCAGAGGACCTGCCACCTCCAGGGACGGACACACACACACGCACACACACACACGCACACACACACACACACACACACACACACTCCCAGCCTGGGCTGTCCCTGCTGGTTACTGTAGCCTCCGTTTTAACAGTTGGTGTCTTTTAAAGCGTGACTTTTACTTGAATCTGAGTTTTTCTTCTTCGCTGTCGTGTTATTTTTGCACGAGTAAAGATCTGAAAGCGTCGTCCACCACCACAAACCTCGGCTGAATGTACAATACTTGTGTCTTTTAGTGTTTTACACCAATAAATTCCAGATCAGACATAAATTATGAGCAACATTTGTGATTTTGTCTGCTGTGAAAAAGGTCTAAGCTGCATCACAGCACATGCACTTGGTCCGGACATCCGGCGTCAATAAAAATACATTATACATTAAACATTAAACATATACGTACATAAATACATAATTTGTTTCTAAAAAGACACCATAAATAAATGAAAATGCAGTTAAACGTACCAAAAATAATATTACATATAGATTTAGCCATTAATTGATTTCTTTTTTAATTATCTCCTTTATTTATTTACCTCTGAATTAATTTCCCTATTTATTTCCCCTTTATTTATTTATATTAATCTTATATTATATAATATTTATTATTTGTTTTGAATGTATTTTTGTCTGTTGACAGGCCCCCTTATATGCATAATGAAGATGAAAGGCATAAAAAAACCATACAGTAAAATAAATAAATAACAAATGAAATGAATGCAAAAATAAACAAATGCATTTAAATTTAAAACATGTAAATAAATATAAAGGAAATTAAATAGAAAGGTAAATACATACAAATGTAAATAAATAAAGAACCAAATTAAAACAAAACTATCAATTTATGTCACATTTGATCAATTAGTTAATGTTTTTCTATATTTTGCTACATTTAAAGGAACATTAATTTATTAATTTATGTATTTGTTTTGTATTTTAACAGGTTTGTTCTTCTTTAATAGTTACGTTTAAGAAACGATGGTGGTTAAAATATTTACATTTGTTACACAAGTGGACGTTAAATCTGGTTTCACACGGGACACAAACGGTCCTGTTTGTTCTGTGTGTGTGTGTGTGTGTGTGTGAGTGTGTGTGTGTGTGTGTGTGTGTGTGTGTTTTTAACTGGTTGTTTGTGTGTGTTACCTATATGTGAATGTGTGCACTTCTCTTTCCATTGCATCACGTCTCTCGGGTAATCTGTACGTCAACACAGAAACGCACCTGGAAGCACAAACAGCAAAACAATCTGTGCGTGTGTGTGTGTGTGTGTGTGTGTGTGTGTGTGTGTTCTTGACTTCGGGTACTTTGGGGGACACAGACTAAAGACCAGTTAACTGGGGACCGTTGCAAAAATCCCAATATGAAATATGAACTCGATCACATCAGCTGGACTTTCTCTCTCTCCTCCAGCTGCTGAGATAGAAGACGACTGGTTTTATCCGGTCATGCAGAAATACCATCAAAACTACAAAGCAAACATAATGATGTCCTGACCGTGTGTGTGTGTGTGCGTGTGTGTGTCAGGTTGTGCCTGCAGGCGACCAACAGGAAGTGGGACAAGAGAGGAAAGAAAGGAGAAACAGAGGACGAGAGACTGATGAACTGAGCACGCACCAGCCCAGATCCTTCAGTGACAGTTCATTCACAGCCTTAAATGTGAGACAGCGACATAAATGTAACTCGTGTGCGTGTAAATTTAACTCAGATGTGCTCATGGAAAAACAGAATTAACTGTGTTTTAAAATAGAAAATAGGATCAGGTTGCTAACGAGTGTGAGGTGTTAGTGTGCAACTAAAACAAAGGGATCTCACGGGGAGGCGTATAAATAGCGCGTCAGTTTTAAGGACATTCGTGTCATGTTGATGCGTTTGAAGCCCACCGCGCCATGTTCTCGTTCCCAACTCGTCACTTTAAAGGAACGTTTGTGAAGCTACTTTGTTTTCCTCGCTATTTATTTGCTGCAGGAAGCTGAAAATAAAGCAGGATTTATCATTTTTCCATGTGTCCGTAAAGGTCGGGTTTGGTCCGTGTGACGTAAATGTCATCTTTCACCCACGTCTGCGAGGGTCCAGGCAGACCGTCCGCGTGCAAACCCACAAAAAAGTAGCATACAACAAGTATACAGCAAAATAGATGAGTGAGGAAATCCATATAGATGCTAGTTAATACCCATTAGCTGTACTTTGCAGGTGTCAATACACAGACCCAGTTAGACCGACTATAACGAGCGAGTGTTATATAACCGAGTATAGCAAAAAATTTTACCATGAGAAATCACCAATAAAGGCTTGTAAACCAAAAGCTACACAATTGACCGTGTTCCAGCAGAAATGTGGTCTGAAATTTTGGAGAATTTAACAACATCAGCAAACGGGATTACAGCTTTTCCCTGACGTTAGCATGTAGCTACATGTAGGTACGTGTAGGAAACACTGCAGTGCTGTCAGCTCACATTCTTACTGGAACATGTTGAGTTAAATAGATTATAGTTTAGAAAAGAGGTTGAGGGGCGTTGAAGCTTAAGTATTGAGGCCTGCCTGTGTTGATGTTGGAAATCTACCTTTACTCAATTTATATCATTCATTTTGGAAGCCCGTTCTCATTTCCACAGCGCCAAATACGGCAGTTTAGTCGCGGTCCTTGGCATTTTATACCGATACCTTAGGGTGCGCCTTGTGCGTCATTATCCAACACTGTGGGCTTTCAATTGTTACATTAGACGCTCAGTTTTACTGGGAGACTGCGATTCGTGTCTCGTTCATGCCCCGTCATGTTAAAGACTTGTTTTGAACACACCCACCAACAATCTTTTCCCAACCCTATCGAGTGGGTTTATCGGCTAAACCTAACCACGTAGTTTTTAGATCAAATTAAACGTTAGCCACATGTTCCGAGTGTTTAAAATAGGGACTGTAGAGGAGCGACATGGTTTGGCGCGCAGAGCTACCCAGTGTGTTCGCAAATGACACCAAAGGGTCCTGACAAAATGGCCGTACATGACGAGTTCGGATGAGGAAGGGTTGGAATACGAAAGACAACCAAACGGCAACATCGGGAAAAAAGAAGTTTGGTGTGCGGATAGGTACGAGCCTGCAGACGCCAACCTCAGTAAAGTTACTGTTGATGCAGTAATACATACTGTTAAAACAACAGTTAAAGTTAAAGTTCTTTATTGTCCTGATGTTTCATGACCGGAAGAACGAGGTCGCGGGTACAAGCGTCTGAAATGTGTTTCCTCAGGAGGGGGGCTGGAGTCTCCCTTAGAGAGAGGGGGAGAAGTTCAGCATCCGTGAGGAACTCGGAGTAGAGCCGCTGCTCCTTTGCGTTGAAAGGAGCCAGTTGAGGTGGTTCAGGATCATCTGGTAAGGATGAACCCTGGGCGCCTCCCTAGGGAGGTGTTCCAGGCACGTCCAGCTGGGAGGAGGCCTCGGGGAAGACCCAGGACCAGGTGGAGAGATTAGATCTCCACACTGGCCTGGGAACGCCTCAGGATCCCCCAGTTAGAGCTGGTTAATGTGGCCCGGGAAAGGGAAGTTTGGGGTCCCCTGCTAAAGCTGCTGCCCCCGAGACCCGACCCCGGATAAGAGGCTGAAGATGAGATGAGATGAGATGTAACGTGGTTAAACTGAAACAATAAGCCGCGTTCAGGAACATTAAACTGATCTCGACTCAACAGAAAAGATGAAAAACAAGCAAACTGAAGTCGATCGAAAAGCTTCTGGAGTGATCTGAGTACGTGAGCCGCAGCAGCCGGCCTGGGATCATAATTGCTGCTATTCAGGCGCTCGGCTGCAGAGGAGCAGAAAGGCTGATCGCCCTCCGGGAGGCCTCGTCCATCAAAGAGCCAAAGAAAGAAAGAAAGAAGGAAGACGGTCCCACTCTCTCTCCCTTTCAGAAAAACTCGACATGGGTTTAATGCGTCAACGTGGAGCCTGCAATTACTGAAGCAATCCATCAGGCGTGGAGAAGAGAAGAGAAGTT